>NC_056743.1:876265610-876278110 GCF_019279795.1 Protopterus annectens | reverse complement strand
TCCATCCCACTTGGGTGGTGTCATTTTTGTAAAAACATACAATTCCTTTTTGTCACAGGTAAATACAGTGCTACTTTATCATGTGCTTTAATAGCAACTGTGTCAAAAACCAGATTTTCCCAGGTCTCATTGACCCCTAGGGGGATAGCAGTCATCAATAAACCCCCGTATGCTGTTGGTATGGCCGTACAGACCCAGCAGTTCGAAACATTAAAAGTCTCAGCATACACACGTGTAATTGCCTGATAAGTGTTAAAGTTCGGATGCCAGTCTGTTTGGTTCATTACGTCTAATCAGCTCAACTTTTGTGGCAGGAAAAAGGAGTGGCCACAACAAAAAGAACAGTGTGATTAGCATAGCTATTAAAACGATCATACAAGTTTTCTGAGGTTGTTCAATGTCTCTATTCACTCTGTACCTGGCCATTATGTTCTCGTTGTACAACAGTAACAAAGTTTTTGTCCAATTCAAAGTTCTTAACCAGTTTACAGTGCATCAAATGAATCCAGGAAGCTCGCTCAGCGATCTTGACTGAAGTGGGTGTCGACAAAAGTACCTGGTACGGTCCTTCCCACTAAAGAGAGCTCCAATTCTTTCGCTTCACAATCTTCACCCTGACCCAGGTGCCTGGGGCTACTGGTGCTTCGGATTTCGGTTGTTCATCTGAAACAGAATTTAACTGCAAAAGTTTGTTATTCAAAAATCGCCTCATATACCCTGCAAGTGAACTGTCAGCCTCCTGCTCTGCAGACATGAGAGGTTTCCACTGAGGTGTATAATATGCCCTCCCAAAGTTTCAAAAGGAGTTAATCCCTTTGCATTTGGAACCGTTCTCATGCTCAACAGTGCTAAAGGCAAACAGTGCACCCAGTTCTTTTGTGTCTCTGTCATTAACTTCCTAAGCTTGTTCTTCAACACCCCATTATGCCTCTCTACTAACCCTGCAGATTGGGGGTGGTAAGCGCAGTGATTTTTTAACGATATCCCAAAATAGCGACTAAGTTGCTGTACTGTTTGGTTCATGAAATGTGTACCGTTATCACTATAAATCTTTTCCGATATGCCAAATCTGGGTATAATTTCTTTAACAAGGATTTTTGCAACAGTGGCTGCATCTGGATTTTTAGTCGGAAAAGCTTCTACCCATTTGGAAAACATATCTATAATGATAAGGCAATACTTTTTATTCTTGCATTTATTCAGTTCTGTGAAATCCATACAGATAGTATGAAACGGATACGGTGGTGTAGGGAAACTCCCTTGCTTAGGCTTCAATGCCCCTTGTGCGTGATGCTTGTTACAAACATGGCATGATTCACTAACTGTACCATCCCCCCTGTTGAGACATGGCTCTGCCCAAGGCTCAACAAAGCTGCATATCTAAACAAATTAGATGGCAACATTGGTTTCTTTTCCTTGGAGATGTACAGTCCCTTTTCAAGGATTGCTCCTCGTTTTATCCACTTTTGTTTTTCTACATTTGTAGTAAGTGTTTGCATTGTTTTTAACATTTCTAAATCTAAAGTCTCAGAGGGTTGTAATTCCTCACTCAAAAGAAAAGCTTCTGAGGCTGAAGCTGCTTGCTTCGCAGCTGTATCAGCCCGTGCATTACCTTTTGAAATCCTATCCTGTTGCTTTGTATGAGCTACGCATTTGCAAATAGCTACTTTTTTAGGTAACTGAATAGAATCTAATAGATCTAAAATAAATTGCGCATGATTGATTGGTTTACCAGTAGATGTTATCATTCCTCTATTTTTCCACTGCTGCGCAAAAACATGTACAGTAGAAAAGGCATACTGACCGTCAGTGTAAATGTTCACTTTGTTACCTTTTGCTAAGGTACACGCCCTTGTCAAGGCAATCAACTCTGCCGCTTGTGCAGATAAATTGTGTGGTAAAGATTTTGCTTCTAAAGTTTCAGTATCAGAAACTACTGCTTACCCCACTAGGATCTGTCCTGTAGGACCGATCCTGCACGAGCCGTCCACATAGTATGTCCCCTCGGCATCATCCAAGGGAACATCCGTAAGGTCTTGTCTAGGGAGTGTCTTTTGCTCAATCTCCTGCAGGCAGCAGTGCGGTTTGCCATCTGCAGGGGTTGGGATCAAGGTTGACAGATTCAGAGTTGTGCATCGTTCGATTGTCATGAGGTTGGCTCAACAGTATAGTCATACAGGAAAGATGTCTAGCAGGAGAAAGATATGCTACTTTTTCTTGCAGTAAAATAATTACAACTGCATGAGGCACTCGCAATGTGAGAGGGTGGAATAACACTACTGAGGCCGAAGCTTGCACTGCCATTGCAGCTGCAACTAATGCTTGTACACAGTGGGGCAGGGACCGCACCACTGGTTCTAACTGTGATGAGTAATAAGCTATGGGGCGTTGATTGTCCCCATGTTGCTGTGTTAATACTGATGTCATATAACCCTGCTTACAGTCTACAGTTTGAATAAATTGCTTATGATAGTTTGGTAATCCTAAAACTAAGGATGATGCTATCAGTTGTTTCAGCTTGCAGAAAGCTGCTTCTGCTTCTTGTGTCCATTGTAAGAAATCCTGTGCTGCCATCGGCTTTTTGAATATTAAATCGGCCAGTGGAGCAGATTCCAAAGCATAATTTGGTATCCAGCTTCGACAAAAATTAGTAGTTCCCAGGAAGGACATCATTTCCTTCTTGGTAGTTGGTCTAGGTGCCTGTAATATTGCTGTTTTTTCTATCTTCGTCTAATATTCTACCTTTCTTGGATATTACATATCCCAAGTACTTAACTTTTCTCCAAAGTTGTAGCTTGTCCTTGTTTACTTTGTGACCTTGAGTAGCTAAAAACTGTAATAATGCTATTGTGTCCTCTTTGCATTCTTGCTGGGGTGGGGGCTGCCAGCAGAATGTCGTCCACATAAAGAAAAATCTGACTACCTCTCGGTGGGATAAATCCCACCAGGTTGCTTGCCATTTCTTGTGCAAATATTGTTGGACTTTCACAATATCCCTGTGGTAATCTTGTATATGTATACCGCTTTCCCTGAAATGTAAATGCAAACCAATATTGGCTGTCAGGGTGTATCGGTATCGAGAAAAATGCATTACTGATATCTATCACAGAAAAATATTTTTGCTCAGGCTTTAAATCATTCAGTAAGGTGTGTGTGGGTCTGGCACCGTCGGTGCCCTGGGTATAACTGCATTATTTACAGCTTGTAAATCTTGGACCATACGCCATTCCCAGTTTGCTTTCCTGACAGGAAATAAGGGTGTATTACATGGTGAATCAGGAGATTCTATTAAGACTCCTTCCTTAAGCAAGGCTGCTATTATAGATTTGATTCCTATCTCTGCATCCTTTCTGAAGGGATACTGTCTTTTCTGGGGTCTAAATGCTGACTTTGGCGTAATAGTAACTGGTCCTGCTGTTCGTATAAGTCCTACATCTGATTTCCCTGTTGACCAGGGAATGTCTGGTATGCTTCGCAAGGCTTTTTCCTCCTCTTCTAATAAGAGTAATACTCAGCTAGTCTCACTAGCCTGTGAGTGCACAGCTGGGTGTGTCTGTGTGATCCAATTCAATTTCTGTTTCTGTACTCCTTGTTCGGAGAGCTCTAATTCTGTCTGCTTTTCCCACCTTGTGACTTTTTTACCTAAGTCTGCCCATTTCAAATTTTTATTCTTAGTTAAGATAACATGTGGCAATCGATTAGATTTGTACAGTGCTAAAAATTCCTGGGGCAATGAACAGCTTACTGCACTGTTTCCTTCTGCATCCCAGTACAAATTTCGTAGCACTAGTCTGTTTGCATGGTTCTGAAACAATTCCTGTTCATAATCTTTATCAGGTCGTGGTCTATTGCAGTAATATAAAGTACAATGCAACAAATGCTGTTTGTCAATGTCGAGGGAGGGGGACTTACTGATGGCTACGTTCATCAGTTCCTCGGTTACTGCCCCTGGACCAGTCGTAACTAAGTCCTGGCTGTACCAATAATATGTCTCACCCTCCGGTCGAACTACAAAAGTATCCATTTGTCGCTGTGCTTCCATACCCTGCATGGTTGGAACTACGGCTATGCCAAATATCTGCATTAAGTCTCTACCCAAAAGGTTTACTGGGCATTTTGCAGAAACCACAGTTTTACTTCTCTGGGTCATCCCTGAAACGGGGTCTGTTATCGCTATGGCATGGGAGAGTGGCTCCCGATACAGCTGTCCATTAGCTGCCTTCACTAGTATATAATCTGGTGATTCTGAATATTCCGGTAATTTGGAAGGGTGTATCAGGGTCCGTGAGGCTCCTGAGTCGCACAAAAATTTGACTTCCCTCCCCTCTACCAGAAGCGTCACTTCCGGTTTTGTATCTGCTAAGTAAAGCTCTAAGCTCAATAAAGCTAAGTCCAAAATTTCATCTTCGATGTCTGCAAATTCATGTACATCCTCTACCCCTTCTGTTGTGTCCTCTACCCTTGCTATCACATTTGCACTTGTCTTTTCCTGCTTATTTTCATTCAGTGATTCCTGACTATCATATAGTCATTCCTCATCTTCCTTATTTTCTGTACTCACCTTCTTATTTAGCCTGCAATCCCTTGCTAAATGTCCTTTTTTCCCGCAGTTAAAACATTCACCTTTTTTCTTTCTTTCTTCAAAATCTTCTGATCGCTTGTCAGATTGTTTATTTCCTTGGGCATTTTTCTTGCCCTTTCTCCCAGTTTGTACTACAAATACTTCTGACCCATCTTCTGCCGAAAATACTTGAGTTTTCTTTTTCTTTTTACTATTAAAATGTCTCTGCATGTCTAGCATATTCAAGTAATGGCTGTAATCTACTTGTACGATGATCTACCATGTGCTTTGTAATAAAGCTGCTAATCGGAGTTATACTACCCTTCAAGAATGCATTCTTTAACTGTTGTTCATATGAGGAGTCTTGTGTCTGATTTTCTGGTATCTGCATTCTGCAGTGGTTATTCAAACATTCTAACAGTCTAGCATAATATCTATCAACTGTTTCACCTTCCTGTTGAATGCACTGATTAATGCAAGTCCAATCAGCCCTAGGCTTCCACTTTTCAGAGATTCGGTCTGTCAGACCTTTCACTCTGCCATCCAGTTCTGCATTAGTATGTGGGAGTGGTCTAAGTTGTGCGTCACGAGTATTCCAGTCGCCACTGATCATGTGCCAGTCTGGACCTACGATTTGTCTACTTTTTCTACTTCTTCTCCAATCAAATGGTAACTTCATCTCATACCCTGTAAGTCTTCTAAAAATTTTCGAAAATTCACTTTTGGGTGGGGAATTTCCTCCATGGCTTTCCAGATATCTTCCGGTGTCCACGGTCTATAAACTAAGGGAGTCGGATCCTGTCCTGCCTGAGGATTTGGTACTTCTATGAGTGGACATATCTCTTCTTCACTCATAGCCTGTGATTTTCTATTTATTTCACTTAATTCAATCTCCCTCCTCAAGTCACGTGTTCGAGACCTTGTCTCGATAGGATCTCTGACAAACGGTTTTAATGCTGTAGAAACAGCTGGATATAGCGGAGGTGGATCAGCTTGTCCGCTCGCTTCATATTCTGGTAAAGGAAGCGGAGGGGGCGAAGTAAGGGCTGTTGCTATTACCAAGTTATTGTCTTCTTTGTCTAAGAACATTGTTTTTGAATTCTTTATTTTCTGTTCCCTGTGATTTGCTTCCTCAAGCCACCTATGCGCCTGAGGAACTCCTAATTGTCGTAGCTTTTTTAGTTGACCTTTCGCGTCTATTTTTAATTGCTTAACAAGTTTCAAGTGCTAGTTTATCTAAATTGAATCGAATTTATACTTATCAACCCATTTTGTATAATACTTAACATTGTCGGCACGCTGTAATTGCATATCCTTCGCGTCTTCAGTTAGGGGCAGGTCCCGGGAACTTTTTGTACACTGATTTCCCATTGTTGCCTTAGCTAAGCTGTAAATTGTTACGTAACCCTTTTTATCACGTGGTACCACACTTCTATACCTTTTCAGTTTTTCTAGAATAACTGCCTACCTATTCTGTTTCCCTGGTCTATGACAAAAACAGTAACCCCTTTTTCTGTCCCTGATCTGCACATGCAAATCTACCTGACAAAAAACAGTTCTGTAATTAGTCCCTGATCTTAAAACAGAAATAAAGTAATTCCTCCTTACCTGACCCTCCGTGAGTTGATCCACCGGATCGTTGACTCATCCTCCAATCCTAGATCAGAAACAGTGACTGGCCTCTTTTGAACGACAATTCAGTCGGAAGTCTTTCAAAACAGAAGAGCCGATTTGGCCTCTTCTCCGTACGTATGCATGCCACCGGGCCCAATTCTGACCCTAGGCCTAGAGCGAGAGGTACTTTCCGGTCCAAAGGAC
Source organism: Protopterus annectens (assembly GCF_019279795.1). Classification (NCBI taxonomy): domain Eukaryota; kingdom Metazoa; phylum Chordata; order Ceratodontiformes; family Protopteridae; genus Protopterus; species Protopterus annectens. The sequence goes on along the minus strand of NC_056743.1, from coordinate 876,271,731 downwards.
CAAACTGTCAAAGGAAAAATATACTTTAAAAATTATCAAAACACGGTAGGTTCAGGTTAAGGTACATCTTGCAGCAAGGAGACAAAAACGTGCTAATACAGAGTTTATCTAACCAGAAACAGGAAATACTTTCATTTTTATACATTCTTAAACTGGTTATGTCCTGCCAAGCTGATGTAACAGATTACCACCTTTTTCATCATCATCTGCTGACCATCTTTCCCATGAATTTCTGCTGATTTATCAATTTTTATGTGAAACTTCCTCAGGAAAACAACATGGCCTTGATTACTCTCAGTTAGATACATGTTATGTTACCATTCAAGGTACTATGGCTAATTCAAACACAATGCTAGCAGTTCATTTCTCTAATAATCCTTTGTCTACTTTATCTCTAAATTACTGCAGCTGCACATGTTCCCATCCTTCGAACAGAGCTGATTGTCTAAAATCATTACATTTACAGAATATAGTATTCATTCATTCGTTCCTGACTTAGCAGATAAGCACCTGCTTCTCAAGTACATTTCCAAAAGGCATAAACATGAATATTGCTGTGCTAGCAGTTACTAGGTCAGAGGGCAACTTGCAAGTTTCAGAAAGCATACTGCAGTTTTCAAAAAGCATCTTTTTCAGTCTCATATGAAACTCAGTTTGTATAAAATACAGTGCATGAAAAATAGAATGAAAAGCGTATTAAAATCCTTGGTTATTAATTGGCATTAAGCATTCACACATTAATACATATTTTTCTAACAGCCAAAAAAATAATTTCCTTAGTTACACCAAATTACTCGCCCAGTATTTTTGACAGAATAGTTTTCAGGGAATTTTTAAAGTCTGCCAAGTCATTACACTCCTAGAACACATGTTCCCATTTACCTCTTTATTCCCCAATCACACCTCCAACATTGCAGTCTACTTGAGGAAAAATTCTTTGGAATCTCCTTGAAGTATAAAAATATCTATGGAAACACTTCCAAAGATCTTAAATCTTCTAGACCTTGTTGCATATTTGAAAGCCATGCATGTATATTTCCATTGTTTCTTTGTGAATTGTATGTCCAATGCCTTTTCCCATTCTTTTTTTCTAATGTCGTCTAATTGATTGCTATAGTTATCATGCAGTATTTTATATGCCCTATTAACGATCCATTTTTTATCTATAGCTTGTGTTTCAGCTGCTACTAAAAACTACCAGTGCTGGGCTTCCTCTTAGGATCCCCTTGTTCTTTTCCCTTTGCCTATACTCTGATATTAATCCCTGAAAGGGATGACAATTTGTAGACTGCATTCCAAATGAATTCTTGGCCTCTTCCCATTCTGTTACCTTTCCCTGTCTAATTATTTGCTCCCAATACCTTGGTTCCTTTGCCAGTTTACTCCAGTAAAATCCAGGCTCCTTTTGCCTATTCTCAGTACCCCTAATTGCAGTCATCCCTGTCGGCAGACTCTCCTTTCTCCAATTCCCTGTAGGTTTAGTTCTTAGAATATTTTCTGCTAATTTGAGATTAATATTCTGTATAGTAGTTCTCCTTAAAATCTGCTTTCAGAATCCCAGTCTCTGTCTTTCTTGAGTTTCCTTTCATTTCATCGTCGTCTGTTTCCACTTAGCAGACTATATGAACATCTGAGCAACTACTCGTTTCTTTTCATGCCAGGACATTGGGATTGGCAGTTTCTAAGTAATCCATCTCTTCTTGGATTTTGAAACCATTTCTTTTTATTTCTTTCATGGTGAGCAGCTTTCTGCCTGTTTAGGCCCAATTTACCTGGACAGTTGCCACCTCTGGGGCTTTTTTCAATGGTTTAGAGACCAGTTCCATTCTGGAAGCTACAACTTCGTCTTCTGTGTACACCTTCACCAAACATTATAAGCTGGATGTCATTTCCAGTGCCAGGGTGGGTTTTGCCAAGGCTGCTCTTCGTGGGTGGGTTCCTCTTTGCCTTCCTCCTCTCTTTCCTTCCAATGGCTTTTATACTCTCCCATAGGTTATGTATATTGCACTAGTGATATGGAAGGACATAGTACAGCTGTGTAAAATCTTAACAAAACAGTAGATGTCCTTCCTGTCACTGTTGCAGTGTTCAGTACCGACGTCCTAATCTCCCCCCCCCCCCCCGTTTCCTTTTAGGATCATATGTCTGGCCTTGTGGTCTTTCCCTTTTCCTTAGACAGCTCTTTTTTTTTCCTTGTATGTGCAAGTTCTTTCTCCTAGGGGGTTCTGGTTCTCCTGGGCCACTTCGGTTCTTAGCTTGAAGTGAAGTATGTCACCTTTATGCCCTTTGCTGATGTGGGAAGCAGACTTCTAATGTGTGACACTGATGAGAATTAAAGGTTTTGGTATACTACTGGATGTAGGGGTGGCATTGGCAGAAGATTCCATAGGTTAATGAATACTGCATCATTGGAGGTAAGGATTCCCATCTGCTGTTAAAGTAAGATTTTACACAACTGTACCTTACTCACATAGACCTCTTTGCCTCCTTTTCAATTTACTGGCAAGATTCTTTTCCAAGACTCTATGAAAGAAACCCTGGAGGAAATGAGCCTTTTCTTTTCCTTGCACAGGAATGTTCCTGTATGCTTTTCTATCCTTTCCACTAATATCTCGGGTACTTATGAAGATTCAGAAGGAATTCCCCAAGATCATTGTAGCGTCTCTCTTCTGACCCAGCCAACTGTGGCTCTCCCTACTTTTGGAAGTAGCCAGGGACAGTTACCACAATCTTTCTCACAGACTGGAACTACTTGCACAAGAACAGGGATGTCTGATGCATCCTGACATCACTCAACTCATTGACTGCATGGATGATGAGGTTTTAATTCCTTTTATAGGTTCATAGGTAGGTACTAGGCTATCGGCCCAAGGGCATACGTAAGCCTAGCCAACAAGGTTCCCTGGCTTACGCCACCCATGTTTACTGAGGAAGTACAGCACGGACTAATGGAGGCAAGGAAGCCTGCATGAAAATCGTGCATTAGCAAATGGAAAATGTTTTCTAGTTGGTACCAACAATATAACCAGCACCCATTCAGGTCTAGTTGTTCTCTGGCTGTACAGTATTTGTGTGAGTTACTGTCCTATGGCCTTTCTTATTCCTCTGTCAGGGTTCATTTATTGGGCATTTCAGCATGTCTGCCCATTTATCCTCCTCTTTCAATGCAGTTTGGTGTCAAAATGTTTTTGAAAGGGGTTTTGCATAGTAGGCCTTCAAGAAAGCTGGTGGCCGGGGGTGTGGCCATGAAGAGCACTGAGTAGCAGCACTTCTCTTCAGCTCTGTCTCTTCAGACTTTCTATGACATGAATTTCATGAAATAACTATCCTAATTGTGGATATGTTTTGTTTTTTATTTCTCTTGATATAAAGAAGGGCAGTATCGAAATTTTTTTTTTTTTTAGAAAAATATAATTTTTCCTGTCAAAACTTCTGTGATACTGTGATCTTCACCAGTTAAAAGATGAGCTTCTCTAAAACAGCACATCAGGATACTACACGCACAAAGGCAAAAAACAAACAAACTGGATAAATGAAGAAAACCAAGGCAAGCAGCTCAAGGCACAAACAAACTGAGAAATTTATTTGGTTAACGCTTTCGGAAGAGTCAATGCTCTTCCTTCTTTCTTCAGACACCTACAACCAGTAACAAAATCTCTTAAATACACATGTAGGTGTCTGAAGAAGGAAGAGCATTGACTCTTCCGAAAGCGCTAACCAAATAAATTTCTCAGTTTGTTTGTGACATCAGGATACTACTTTAAAAAAGGAAAATCAATCTTTGCTAACTAATATACAAGAATCAACTAGCAAAATAGACCAAATGGACTTGAAATTGGATGATTTCAAGAGAGATGTACACATCAAATAGACACTATGCATGAGGACCTAAAACAACAGAAAGAACAAATCTCGGAAATCCAAACTGCTCTCAATGATATGGACACCAGAATTCAGGAAAGTGAACATATTGAGTTTCTTTTAAAATAAAATACTCAACTTCAGTCAAAGGTGGATGATCTTGAAAACAGATCTCGCCGTAATAATATAAGAATATTTGGATTACCTGATAATATAGAAGAGAATAATATGGAAAGTTTTTAACATCGTGGTTGCTAGAATTTTTGGAATTTCCTGAAGCACTTTCCTATGGTATTGAAGGGGCACACAGGTCCATGGTCTCGTCTAAAAACAGCAAAGCTAGTTCTACTAAATCTGTGATTGTAAAATTCCTTTCATCACATAAGGAAAGAGGACTGAAGACAGCCTGGGCAAAATCACCAATTAAGGTAGAAGACAATTTAGTATGCTTCGATAATGATCACTCACCAGTAGTAATCTCCAAAAGGAAAGTCTTTTTGCCCTTAATAAAAGAACTTAAAAAGAACCAAATAAAATCCCATTTTATTCTAGCAAGGTTAAAAATCTTTCACCAGAATGCAACTAGAATTGTTGAGGACTTGACACAGCTCTTTCTTTTGTTAAAACAAGTAAGCTTCTGGACAAACTTGAAGACATGGAATGGGCTGCTGCTAGCTTAGAGGTTGCCAGAAAATGGAACATGGAAAACCTTTGAACAAACAAAGAAACTTAGAAAATAACTGTCATCAGATATATATTGTTTACTTGCTTTCTTTTTACATGCAAGTGACCCAAAAAAGTCCGGGGAGATGAAACTGGATCAACAGATAAGAACTGTGAACTTTGTTCACTGATATCTTATTACTACCTTTTTATATTGCTGCTGTTGCTTGTATAGTTTTATATTCAGTTACTGCATTATACTTTTAAAGATTAATAGTATATTTTCTCATAGTACATGTAGTTAAATAAGTGTGTTTGGTTGAATGTTGTCTATGATGATGATTAGTTTATTTTAAGTGATTTTAGCTATAAGAGTTTATTTTCTTATAGTATATGTAGTTAAATAAAAGTGTTCGGATGAATGGTGTGTTTATGATAATTAGTTTTTTTTAATTGATTTTAGCTGCATTACTTGGTCCTTATAGATCTGATGCCTCTTATTTGCTTTATTATAGAATCCGGTTTGTGTATTGTAAATGTAATCTTTTGTGGTGATATTGGTGAGGTGGTTATGCTGTGTAGTACTGGGGCTGGTTGTCTTATTTTGGTATTGAATGCTATTAATAGTTTCCTTCCTTTGGTGTCGTTTGGTTCTGTGTACTCCTTTGCCAGCTTTTTGGTTGTGCTTGTACACAATAGATGAATGAAAATTAATGTTTTTTTTTGGCTTGATTTCATTAAATCTAAAGGCTTTGCTTTATTTGTGGTTGTTTTGGATGTTGCTATGGCAGTGTTCGGTTTTGGGATGGCTTTGCTGTCATTTTATCAGATAACAGTTGTACTGCAGGCTCGAGCTTTCAAACTAAAGCTAAATGAGCTTATACTCAGTTTCCTGCTGAAAATGATAAAAGTTGTCTCCAGAGCTCGAGAATAACGCCACGAAATGTCTGTTGAGCCGAGACTTCCGTTTATCGCATCATCATGCTGATTTGGAAGCTTAACTGAACTCTGCACTGATCTGCAGCTAGATGACACAACTGAAATGTTTAAATGCTCAAGAAGTTTACAGCAGATGCTTACAAGTCTGTGAATGGGAAGGTTTAAGAAATTTTGTTTCAAATGAAAGGGACAATTATAAAGCAGTATGTAAACTTATTTTTTTATTTTGTGTGAACTGTGAAAGGTAGTTTTCTTTTAACCGTTTATTATTTTAAAGCATATTCAGTCCATTTAGTCTCTCTGGTCTCTGAACATAAGGAATATGGTTGAAAGTTACTGCATGTATTCAATTCACAATATTTCCTATCTTGTAAACTATAGGATAGATTAATTTTATAATGCATTGTTGGTTTACAGAAAATGTAATCTTTTAAAAAGCAAAGTAGAAAAGGCTACTGAATGTTACACTAGTAGCTAGAAATATGACTGTTTTAACAAGGTAATGGTAAATTCACATTCTTTACTGCAGTATAACTACTAATAGTAGATAATTTGTAATAGTTTAGTGAGGTACTGTCCTTAGTGCTACAACTTATTTGTACCTTTTGGTTACAGCGATTTTACTTCTCAGCACTCATATTACCATCTATTTAAAACG
>NC_056743.1:876135610-876263110 GCF_019279795.1 Protopterus annectens | reverse complement strand
ACTCATTACCTAAACCAAAGAGTATTAATACTTATAAAGATAAAGGAATTTTTAGTCTTGCTATTGTCCAGTATAATAACAAAATATATACCTTAGTAAATCTATATTGGATCCCAGGAATAGGTACTGATGAGATAAAATAACATTTTGATTATATAGTACAACTTTCTAAGGGACATATAATAGTTGGTGATTTTAACTGTATTTTAGACAAAGAATCAATATCACATAATAAAAAAAGAATTGCAGCTTCAGCCAAATTGTTGAAAGATTTTTTAGAAACTTATTTCTTGAAAGATATACATACCTTTGCTGATTCTGATTCCTTTGCTTATACTTTTCAAATAGACACAATATGCATTCAAAGATAGAGTTTTGTTTTCTAATGATTTAGTTGATTCTTTAATACTAAGGTGATTACATACCCATTAACTGATCACAATTCAGTAATCTTGAATTTTTATTTACCCCAACTTGAATGTTCAAATAAGTAGAATGCCTGCCTATATAACTAGTTTGAAAGATTTTAAAGATTCTATAACATCAGAAGTTCAGAATTTCATTAAACAAAACAATATAAATGATATTTCTGAAATTTTTGTATGGAATGCTTTAAAAGCTTCCTCTATGGCAGAATTATATATTAGTATAACAAAAAAAGGAAAAGTTGGGATGAACAGTTAATAGAAATACAAAATAAGATAGATTCTTTGAAACTTATTAAAAAAACAGATATTAATAAAAAATGGCATAAAAATAAATTCTTTGAATACTAAGTATATGGAAATACTGAACCATAAAACTGTGATTATTTTAGAAAAATTTAGTCTTAAAATTTTCTACTAATCCTAGATCTCTGAATTTATTAGCTAATAAAACTAAAAGAATAAAGAAGTTCAGTCATATAAATGAACTATTTTCCCCTAAAAAGAAAGACAGCCTCAGGTATACAAAATATTTTAATTGAATTTAGAGAATTTTTTACAAACATTAATCAACAGTACAAGATAATAAATTCTAACCAAAAAATCAAATTTTTCATTAAATATACAAAAAAAGACTTTCTGGTGAACAAGTTAATTTTTATTGACAGGCCCATCTCTTTTAAAGATATTCAATCTAAAATTACTAAATTAAAACTAAATAAAGCACCAGGAAATGATGGTATCATCCCAGAAGTTTATAAGCTATTACCAGTTAATGCCTTAAAATTTCTTCATAAAGTTTACAATATTTCTCAATATACCAATTTAATACCTTCATCATGGAAATATACTTTTATCTCCCAGTCCTCAAAACTAATAGGGATTCTGTTAAATGTTCATCCTATAGATCTATCTCCTTATTAAACATTGATTACCAAATGTTTGTCAGTCTTTGCGGATAGACTTAAAACATTTTTTGCCCACATTAGTCGATGAAGATCAAACAAGATTTATAGTAAACCGAAATTCTTATGACAATATCAAAAGAATTCTGTCCTTAATTGAATCAGTTAAATACTTGAGTTGTTTTTTTTTTAACATTAATTAGTCTTGACATAAACTGTGCTTTTGATTCAGTCAATTGGGAATATTTATTTATACTTTTGGAGGAATTCAACTTCTCTAATAGTTTTATAAATCTAATTACAAGTTTATATCAAGGTAGCCAAGCATACATTAAAATAGGTACAAGTATATTTCAAAATATACCAGTAATTAAAGGAACAAAGCAAGGGTGCCCTTTATCTCCTTCACTGTTTACATTGATTATGGAACCCTGGGCTAATTTGATAAGATATGATTAACACATTGAAGGATATAGGTTGAGTCCTAATGATGTCTCCAAAATACAAATGTTTGCAGACATGCTCATTACACTAGGTGGCAGTAATGCATCTATTCACAGTCTTTTTAAATATGCTGAATATTTAAAAAAAAGTCAGGTTTAACCTTCAATATCAATAAAACTAAAATCTTGACAATTGGCCCTAAAAAACTAGAATTACTGGATGTCTGTAAAAAAAAAAAAAATACCAAGCACAGTCTGATGAACTACTTTATCTAGGCATTGTAATTGCTAACAACATAAAAAATATCATTCAAATCAATTACAATAAAAGCTTATTGGCAATAGGAAATCTCATTAAAAAATGGAATAAAATCCAATTTTCTATGGATGAAAAACTTTTAATTATTAAAATGATTCTATTACCTAAAATTCTTTATATTATCCAATCAGTCTTACCCCCGCCTAGTTCACTAAGAAATTTAATTCTACAATACATACATTTTTATGGTTCCCTATTAGACCTAGAATAGCCTTATCTTATATGGAAAATTGAGGTATAGCTTTGCCTAATTTGGAAATCTACTCAGTCTCTACAATGGCTAAATTTATTTCTTATAGATTTCAAATACACCGCTCAGTGGAAGAGCATTCTAGAAATAGTAATGAGTGATGTAATAAATAATAATAAATCACAGAAATTAATGCTGTTTAATAACTCCTTTATCTGGATCTTAAAGGATTATTTTTCTACTTATTCTTCTCAGAATTTTAGAACAAATTATATAATTTTTCTTTTGAGATCATTTAGAAACTATGTACAAACCAAAATCACTTTCAAGTAGTCCACAGCAGATGAATAAAACATTGAATTTAATGACCAAATAAAATACAGATGAGCGCTTTCTCAGTAACAAAAAGTCAATCCAGTAAATACAAACCAGAGGCAAACACAGCAGTCTCATAGATCCAGCGTCTTATAAACGATAATAATGCAAATTTTCAAAACTGATTATGGAAAACTTCATTCAAAAAATACTTTGTTCGTAAAAAAACTAGTTTATTGGCATGCACATGTTAGTGCTTTCGCGTTAGCTTCCTCAGACAGTCATAGATTTTGTCACTCCCAATATTAGAGAAGGCGACATACGTAATAAAACGGAGAACAAAGAAATTAAATGGATTATGAGAATGAGAGCTGATAGAGGGAAAGGACTAAATGATAGGGCCACGCAAACATTGATCTTTTAATGTATTTCTAAATATATGTTGTGGGTGCATACTCTTTTAATGTACATAAGTAGGCCTGTAACAGTCTTTCCTATGTAAATAAGTATGAAAGGTGTCATCTTCATTCATATGTAATGTAATATCCAAGAAATCAATAGATGTATTGGAACATACATAAGAAAACTTAAGAAATGTGGTGCCTGAATTCAACTCATGAACATATTGTAATTCAGTGGTTGTACCTCTCCAGTAAAGGAAGAGGTCATAGACAAAACGACAGTAAAATAACGCGTCTCATGTGCAAGTCCAATTTGTACATGGCATTCTCTTCCCAAGCCACCATGACCAAATTGGCATAGCTATTGGCACACGAGGTGCCCATAGCTGCACCAGAGGTCTGTAGATAGTAATGATCATCAAATGTAAAAACATTAAATTGAAACACCATCTCCAGTAATAAACACAAAACATCTATGTTTAGCATCATATATACCTCTCTTAAGAAGTACCTGGTTAACCACCTGTAGTCCTTCTATATTTGGTATACAAGTAAAAAGTGAGGTTATGTATAGAGTAACTAAATAACCTGACATGCTATCCCTTTCCTGACTAGCAAAGTTGTAAAATTCTTGTAAGAAGTGTTTACTGTCTATTAAAACAGAATTACAAGTTGCAAGCACCGGTTTTAATTATTTGTCAAGGTATATTGAAAGCCTAGTATCAAATTTGGTAGGAAAACCACTGGCAAATCGTATTTTTCTTCATCTGTAGTGGGTAATCAAATGGGAGCAAGTAAGAGTAGTAATAACAAGAATACTGTCTCTTTTGGGATAACGTATTCCAGTGATGACAAAAAGATTAGAGATATTATCTGTAAACACTGGTCATTACTATGCACAAACCAGGATATACATAGACTTGTTGGTGATGGACCATTTTTTGGATATAAAAATAAGAAGTCACTGAAACAAAAGTTATGTTATCCCAAGACGACTAATCAGTTAAGGAGAACTACATCTGGTTATGGGATGAGGAAGTGTAATAGCTGTTCCTTTTGTACTTGCATTGATGTATTTGGATTTTTTATACATCCTATTGATAGTAAGAAGTTTTCATATTTACCACAAGCTGACTGTAACTCAAAAGACTTGGTATGTTTAGCACTGTGCAACGGATGTTGCTCATTTTTATGTAGGCAAGATGAACAGATGCCTATGTGAGCGCATCTGTGACCATCTTTACTGTGCATGCAGGGGCATGAGTTATAGTGCAATAGCAAAACGTATGATCAATACTGACATGGAACACACTTTGAGATTTTAGGTACTGGAATTAATTCATGAGAACATCAATAAGGGAGATCTTATAAACAGAACATATAAAGCAGAGCTTAGGTTATTAAAAGCATATTGTTATCCCGGGCTGAATGACCGTATATCCATACAACCCGCTCTAAGAGCTAGACCCTTGAAAAAGAAATAAAATATAAATGGTGTATTTTTAGTTATTTACCATTTATTAGTATTTATATTTAGTATATAATATATACATTTTTATACTGTCTTAATATATTGTTTGTAGCTTTAAGACTGATTTACAAAGTACCATGGTAGTTAATGTCATTAGATGCACTATGAATTGATTGGCTATCTGGAATATTGTTTGTACTTTATAATAATGAGTTTAGAAATGTATTTTAGATCTGATGAAAGCTTACTGCGACAGTAGAACCAATACCTGAGAAACCCGACAAATTCTTGTACCCCCCCCCCTCAGGGTAGGCCTTATTGGAGCAAGGGCCCATTCATTGCTGCCATTGTGGTAGCTGCAGGCACCAAAAAGGAAATTTCTGAGGAAAGCTTCTCAATCCACCCACTGAACAAGGGAGTCTCTGGTGCTGTTTCAGTAATGGAAGTGATCCTATGCCTCATCCACCTTTACTTTGAAGGCTCTTACTTATCTCACATGACAAGGCAAGATCTGGTCTCCAAAGTGCCAAGTACTCTCAAGACACAGCAGACTCTGGATACCCAGAAGAAGCTGGAGACTCTATTGTAAACCCTGACTTCCATCACCAACGTTAGAAGCTGGAGACTCTATTGTAAACCCTGACTTCCATCACCAACGTTTTGAGGAGACTTATTTTGAACACGGCTGATGGAGAGTCCAGAGTGGCAGGCTTCTGCATTGCATTGAGTTGTCCCGCCTGGATGTGGTTGTACAACTTTCAGGACTACTTCATAGTGTCCTTTATTAATATCCCTTTTAAGGGGGCCTCCTTGTTTGTACCTAAAGGTAAGGACATGCTGACGAGAAACCAACAAAATTGAAAGACACCTGCCTGCTGTTCCACCCCGCACTGTTACCTTTCTAGAATTGGAAAGGTAGTAAGCATGTCTTCAGGAAGTTGCAGTTTTCTTCTTAATATGCTTCCCCTGAGAATTCCTTCCAAGGGGTAGAGGTGGTCTGCAGAATCATGGCTTTCTCTGGGCTTTTCTGGCCCATCCTTTCCTTTCAGTAATCCTGAAGGGTCGTTTACCTCTCCACCCCAAAGCTTGAGAGGCCATCACCTCAAACACTTCAGTCATCTCCAGAGGGTATGTTACCTGCTTTATAGAAATTCTCAAAGGTCTCTCCAATGTTCCACCCCATCAATGACTTCCCACAATAGCAGAGATCTGCAAGCTGCTGACAAATTGAGTCATCCAAGAGGTCCCACTAGGCTGGAGTATGTGTGGGGGTCTATTTCAGATCCTTCATCTTTGGCACGAAAAAGAACTTCAGTCCAATCTTATACCTGAGAAAGCTGAACCAGTTAATCAAAAAGACCAAATTCTGAATGGCCAAAGTGCAGTCCATATTGTCTTTTCTGAGGAATGACAATTGGGTATGCTCAATTAGACCTCAAGGATGCCTACCATCTCATAAAGATAAGTTGAAAAAACAAAACCAACAAGTAAATCCACGCATTATTGACAGCATTATTGGCAAATATCTGAAACAAATTCCACAGATTTGTAAAGACTCTTGGGCCTTCTTGAACCTGATTAATGAGGTTCAATTTGATGGTGATCTCAACTTCCTGACCATTGATGTGGTCGACCTGTATACCTCAATCCCTCAAGCAGAGGCTGTTGAATGGATTGAGTCTATGCTGCGGGAATATGGCGCACCTAGTAATGACATCATTGTTGTCACAGTCTTACTTGACATCATTCTATCTTCTAATTTTTTTATTTTCGATAACCAATACTTCCTTCAAAAGAAAGGAATTGCAATGGGGTCTGTGTGGCAGTAGTGTTGCAAACTTATTTGTAGCCTACTGGGAGAAAAATTTTCTATTCAATTTCCCACTTTTCCAGAGGTGCTCTAAAATCTACACACGGTTTCTAGACGATGCCTTCATGCTGGTTGAAGGAGGTGATGATGTGGTTTTGGAACTCATTTCATATATGAATTCCACAACAGAATTCTTAAAATTTACACACCATTTTTCGACTTTCGTTATCGAATATTTGGATGTGCAGTTGACAAAGGACACGTGTAATAAGAGATTCTGTTCTTCAATCTTCAGGAAGTCAACCTATTGCAATTCCTTCTTGCATTTTTCAAGTTGTCATCCTTGGAAGCAGAAGCGGTCCATTGTTAAGGGCCAATTGGTCAGGGCTGCACGTATGTGTAGCACTGATGATGCTTTTCACAACGAGTGCTCCTTACTTAAGGATTTTTTTCTAAACAGAGGTTACCCTGAAGATTTGATTGTTGAATTAACGGTAGAAGTTTTTTCTAAACGTTTGAATGGTACTCTAACACCTCTACTTTCTTCCAATTTGGGGTGGTCTAGGGGTGAAAGTTTACCAGTTATATCAGACACTTCTATTACACAAGCTTCGTCAGTTGATGACAACAGTAAGGGCCCTGACTTCACTATTAGTTTCATCACTGCTTTTAATACAAATTCAGGGCAAATTTGCTCTATTATAAGGAAGAATTGGTTTTTCATTATGAATTCGGGATTACACGAAAGGTTAGGGCTTTCTCCTGTTTTCACATTTCGTAGGGGCAGCAACCTTAAAGATCTTTTGCAGAGAAATAAGAGTTTGGACCACATGGTGAGAATGAAAGGGACCACCACATGTGGGTGCTGCAAGTGGTGTAGGTACCTTCGTGTTGGTAACTCTTTCGTCATAGGTAACAGGAAGTATTTCATTAATCATAAAATTAATTGCAATGCTAAGGCCATAGTTTACGTAGCATTCTGTGAATGCTGCGCAGCATTTTATGTTGGTAAAACGGATCGGCGATTTCGCGACCGTATTTACCAACCTATTTATGCCATTAATCATAAAAAAAAAGTGATAATGCCCTCTCCAAGCATATTTTGAGTAATAGTGGTCATAGTTTCCAATTTATGGGCATTGACAATATTAGAGTGGACATTAGAGGGGGACCTCAATCTTTAATTGTAGAGACCAGGGAATTAGAATGGCAGCTCCAATTAGATGCCTTCTCATATCCCGGGCTCAATGATAACTGCAATATTGCAGCTATACTGAAGTATAGGAGTTATCTTAGATAAGTCACGTAGACATTTATGAATGCCTCCTTAGATTGTTTAACATATTTTTGGGGTGCTCAGGTAGAGCAGTTGTATCTCATTTGCACCTTGAAATACTATTTTGAAAACTCTTTAGGTTATCCAGTTAAATGTTAATTCTATCTACATTGTGTGTAGCTTAGTGTCATGTTTTTACTTGTATTTTCTAGATGCAGTATTTTGTATACGGTCTATTTGTGTAAGTTTGAAGGTTACCTTATTGACAGGCTAGTGCATGCTAGATTACCCTTTGGCGTTTTTTTCTTACTTTTTAAATTTCTGCATTTTAACTTTTTTATGTAGGTATTTTAAAACAATAGTTGTTTTGCTGTAGTTAAGGAAGTGACGTCAATTGGCGCCACCCCCTTACTTTTTTAAAACTTGTGAGCCTTTGCTCTGGTTTCGCTGATGAAGCTTCTGGTTTTCTGGAAGCGAAAACACTTTTGGTTATTAAATAAAATTGCGTTCTGAAGCGGAGTTACTGGACTTTGTGGAGCATCGTTTTTTGTGGATCTCATAAAGATAGATGACATTCTCTGAGGTTCCTTTGATTCTGGGTGGGGGCCAGTCATTATCTGTTAAAGGCCCTACTATTTGGTCTTAACACGACCCCCGGATGTTTACCAAGTGCATGACAGTGGTGATATCCTGGCTTCGCCTGCAGGGGTTTTGGTCTTTCTATACCTGGATGATTGGCTCCTCATCACCCACACAAAGGATTCATTGCTCTAACTATGCAAAAACTTTAGGCATCACAATCCGTTACCCCAAATCGATCCTTCAGCGTGCACAAGTCGTAGAGTTCTTAGGGTGTCATTTGGACACAGTCAAGTCATCAGGCTGCCCATCCTGCAGAGTACTCAGTCTTCCAGCTCAGGCATTGTCAGTGCTTGCAATTCCCAAACGTTCGACTCATGCACTTGTAAAGCTTTTTGGTCATATGGCAGTGTTGATAGGACTATTCCCTCTGGCCAGGTATCATATGCAGGCATTGCAATGGATAGTAGCCATACAATGGTCTCTCCTTACCCATCCTTTGGATTTCCTGATATGGCTGATGGAGTGTGTGTCACTAGCAGATACAGTGGTGGTGGCAGTCTTTATTAGTACCGCAGGGAAAAATTTTGTAATTCCTTCTCCTTTGGCCATGGTCGCCGTCGATGCCTCTGTACTAGGGTGGTGGTGGGCATTTTAAAGTGAGGACTGTTCAAGTGTCCTGGTTTACTGCAGAGGCTCACATTCACATCAGTACTCTGGAGGTGAGAGTGGTCCTCCTAGAGTCCGAGGATTTTCAGGATGTTCTCTCCAGGGGTGTGATTGTGGTTCAGAAGGAAAATATGCCAGTAGTCTGGTACCCCAACAAACAGAGGGGAACGCGCTTTTACCCTCTTTGTCATGAGGCCGTGGGTCTGGCAGTGAGTAAGTCTGCTCAACAGTTTCTGGTAGCAGCACGTGTCCTGGGGGAGCTCCAACATTCTGGCCAGCAGTCTCAGCAAGAGCATTATATTGCCCTATGAGTGGTCCTAAATCTGGCAGTGGCATCTTGTATTTTTCAGCTCTGGGGCAGTTCATATTACAACCTATTTGCATCCCTGTCCAACACCAAGTATTACAGCTATTATGCCCTCGTTCCCCCTCCAGGACAGGCACCCAGAAACGCTCTGACTTTTGGTTGGCCTCCAGCTCTCCTTTACTCTTATCCCCCAATTCCTCTTATTGTGAAAATTCTTCAAAAAGCAGCCCATTACAGAGCTTCAGTGATCCTCATTGCCCCCTTTTGGCCTCACCCATGTGTGGTTTCCCCTACTTGTGACCTCTTCTGAAACACTCCTCTTGGAGGTTTGATCCCATTCAGGGTCTTGTCTGTCATCCATCCAGCCTGAATCCACTTAATCTTCATTCCCTGAAGTTGACAGCATAGTTCCTCCAGTTCCCTTGATGGCCAGGAATCCCAAGCTTTCAAAGACTGTAGTTCATATATTGTCATCCTCTCAGAAAGAATCCACTTGAAAAGTTTATACCAGTAAATGGAAGAAATTTGTTTTAGGAGCAGAGGCTCAGTGACTTGATCACTTCTCTTCCCTACTGGAGTCTGTTTTGGATTTTCTTGCTGAGCTTTTGTTTCAGGCTCTAGCTTTTCTACTATGAAGGTTCAGTTAGCAGCCATTTCAGACTTTCATATTGGCAGAGATATGCCCTTGGCTTCTCTCAGGATTTCCAAGACCTGTTTGAAAGATGTTTTTCTTCAACCTCCAGCATGGGATCTGGTGCCTCCCTGGGATCTGTCCTTTGTTCTTCAGGTCTTGACTGGTCTCCCCCTTTGAACCTTCAACCTCCTCCCATATGAAGCTTTTGTCCTGGAAAACTTTGTTTTGGTGGCAAGTAAGTCACCTTCAACAATAACCTTCACAGTTCCATTCATCTTCCTGTGTTCTTTTCCAGCAAAGGCGAATACCTTCTGTACTCTTTGGATGTGCATAGTCAACTATGGTTTTATACTGGCCATTCCAAATCCTTCAGAAAATCTTGCCAGTTTACTTCTCAAAATCCAGGCTGGGCTCACCTGTCTAAAGTAACTATCCAAGTACTTCTCTGTTTGTATTTTGTGGGTCTGTATCATATGAACGAAATTTCATATAAGCGAATGCTCAATGAATGCAAAATGCCAGACATCGAAAACAATATTGTGGGGGACTGCACCCCCCCACACTCACCGCTAAATATATATACCAACTGTGAGATCGCACTACAGTGAAGAAAGGGCAAATACTCCAGTCTTCACTATACTGCTATCCCACAACATGCAACTTGATATCCGGCATTTGCGCTCAGAGTGTTCGCGTATATGAACTTTCGTTCATATAATTTAGACCCGTATTTTTTTACTTATTCTTTGGAAGGCAGGCCTCTTTCATGAAAGCCTAGAGGCCATTCAACTAGAGCTGTAGCTACTTATGCAGCTTTTCTTTCGAGACTACCTATGGATGATGTGTGCTGCTGCTACTTCATTGGGCAGTCATACCTTTGTATTACATTACAAGTTGGACATTCAGTCCAGGTCCAGGGCTTCTTTTGGTTTTACTGTGTTGTGGAATATGCATCCTAAGGGTTCCTCCCTAGGAATTGGCGTAGCTGGGAACTGTGTCCCACAGGTTGAATACAGACTGAGCAGGCATTGGATACAAAAGTTATGTACTACTCATAATGAGAGATCCGTGTTGTCTGTCTCCATCTGGTTCAACCTTCCTGCCATCCCGCCCTGGACCTTCTTGTTAATTTGGCGAGTCTGCCATTGGTGATAAGTGGACAGCAGGAGCTCACCTTGAGTTTCATGTTTTCCTTGTATTTATAAAGGAAATGGGGATTGGTTGGATATGTTGCATCATTCTACCAATAATCAAGGGTGGGGGCAAACTCGATCTGGGGAGTCTGAGGAGCAAGGAGTTGTGGGTAAGGGAGGGGGAGCCAAGTAGAGGTGAAAGGCTTTAGAGTTGGCCGGTATCAGATCTGAAGTCCCAGAGGTTGAACCAGATGGAGTCAGTATCACTGTTTCAGTAATCCTTACTTAAGGGATGTCCGGCCAAGGAAAGTCCATTGTCCGGCCAGTAATCCAAGGCCTTTGGAATGTGTAGACATTGTATGTCACATGTATGCTCCCTGTGCAAGGCATAGGGCAAAAAGGTGATGTACAGACATACATAACTCAGAACTACTTTGCCGCCATTCTGAAAACCTTCATTGAACATCTGTCTGAACGCTGCTTATTCTGTGCTGGTTACTGAGCTGGGTTTCTTCTGATCTGTTTTTTTTTTTTTTTTTTTTTTTTTAGTTTTTTTGTGAGTTTACATGCCATCCAGAAAGGGAAAATGTCAATGTGGGAGGCTGATTCGCCATAAAGAGTGGCACAAGCAGTGTTTCTTCTGTTTAGGTTGCTTTTCATAACCATACACAGTGTTATATCTGCCAAGTGTTTGTCCCTAGACCCTATGTAATCATCTCTCTTCCTCATCTATTTACCTAGAAAACCATGATTTAAAATTGTTGGCACAAGGTGCTATGGCAGTGTTTTCCTGACCCAAATTTCAACCGCCTGCTAAGAAATAGGACAAAAAAGTCTTGTCTGATTTGGCTGCTGTCCAGTCTCCCCAAATATCTTTCTTGTGGCTGGTGAAAGCCAGAGGATCATCCAGTTGTTGTTTTGGATTCATGTGCCGCAACCCTGTTTGAGGCCGGCATGGATCAGACTTCTTGCATATCTTTGGAGGCTTTACAAACATCTGCTCTGGACATTGAGAGGGAATCTTGACTGATTATCTCAGAGTGACCGAGAGGGGATACTACAGGTTCTAGTTCAGGAGGAGATTCCTACTATGTCTGAGTGCTGGTAAAGGTCTGAACCTCTTAGTGTTTTTCGTGCAGACATTTTTAAAAGAAAAAAATAACACAAAACCTTGCATATTTCCCCAGCTGTTAAAGATCCCCAACATGAATGGCAGGATTTTATTCAGAGGTTGTTTAATGCTTTAATGGCCTTGAAGCCTCCTCAGGGAGTCTCTGTGCCTGTTCCTTCCTGGTCATATACTCCTCTTGAGGCCCAGGGAGCAGGAGTCCTCTCAAGAGGATTTGGATTCCATGGAAGAGTCTTTGGCATACTGTTTTCATATCCCTTCTCCTTTGGATTATGGGTCAAAAGAAGATGATTCTATTGGGCCAGATTCTCTCTCAAAAGAACTCTTTTTGGGGACACTATTTCTTGCATTATGAGTATTTCAAGTGGGATTGTTCTCAGGTTTGTGATATTCAAAGAGGTAGTATAAATTTTTCCAGATGCCGTCTCACAAACCCTTTGCTGTTTCACCAATCTTGGCTGCCCTCTCAGATACCTTTTCAGCAGTCTCTTTTGCCCCTGATTCACAGCCTTCTGTCCCCAAGAAACTTGACAGATTTTACAAGGTGCCTTATTGTAAATGTTTGTATAAACGTCCTTGTGCTGGTCCTTCTGTAGTCTTTCTCTTCTGACAATCCTTCTAAGCTTTTGCCTTCTACTAAACTGCTTCCCTTAGACAAAGACATTAGAATCGTGGAACATCTAGGCAAAAAGTTCTGTACTGCTGCCATCCTGGCTTTTAGGGCCATCAGGTACCAGACTCTTATCACCAGGTATGTTTTAGTCCTTTCTCAAGCTTCTCAGGGAATTTCTGACCTTCCTGATTCAGAAGGGAAGATCTCTGCCCTTTATTGGGATCCTACCCCTCAAGTGGCTTGTCACTCTATTAATTGTAGTTATGATGCAACTGATGCTTTTTCTAGGGCTGCTGCATTTGGTTCTGTTTTGAGGTGTTACTCTTAGCTGTGTCCTCAGCCTTTACCTGATGAAATTAAAGCTAAATTGTTGGATGCTCCTCTTGATAATAAGGACCTTTTTGACTTTGCTGCTGCTGAGCTTTTTAAGTCTGTCCAGGATAAAGGTAAGGCCTTGCAGGAATTAAAGTATAATGTGAGAGTGTTCAATCTCGCCTTTGTTCTTACACATGGGTTCGGAGCCGATCCTCGGCTCCGTGCCGGCCGACTGCAAGCTCTGCATCGAGAAGAAGCTCGAGGACATCCAATACCCACAATCCCCCTCTGCCTTTACCTCAGATCTAGTTTGCCGCTGCTGCATACGCATCGCTGGAGACTAGCTCGAGGCTTTACAGATAAGATTTTTATCTATTCTGTTTAAATTTCAAAAATTTTCTTTCAATCTAGTTACTTAAAGTATAAGAGTTAGGTGTGTGAGTGGATTAGGAATTCTCGGTACCTTAGAATAAGTTTAACTTAGTTAACTTTCGGGTATAGAGTTTTTTTCGAGGCCTACCACCCCTACGTAGACACTTGTGACTAGAAACTTGTTGTAGTCTTGCTTTTAAGCAGTTATCACGGATTTGACACTTGTGACTAGAAACTTGTTGTAGTCTTGCTTTTAAGCTATTATCAAACGGACTTTTTATTACCGGATTTGACACTGTTACTGGATTTGACTTTTACTGGACTGGACTGTCTCTTTCATTTGTCAGTATGTCTGAGAAAATAAAATCTGGCTTCAAACGTTGTCAGTGTGGCCAAAAGATGTCGGTCACAGACAACCACAGTTCCTGTGTCTACTGTCTTGGCCCTCTCCACTTACAAGAGGACTGCTCTATTTGTCATTCTTTTAGTGGGAGGGTCATGATAGATAGGCGCAGGAAACTGATGGATAGAGGATTGTTGAAACCCTCTTTCCAGGAGGCTCTGGATGCTTCAGACCAGGCATCCAAGTCTTCGAAGGCGTCTGAGCCAAAGTCATCGGCTCCGAGCTCTTCGGGTCCAGTTAGATCACCGGTTCCACAGACTTCGGGGCCGAGTGTTCAACTGTTGGCAGTTTCCGAGCCTCGAGTCTTGGAACCGGTGACGGAGCTCCCTCCACCGACTCTGTTGAGGTCGGCTCCGTCTTCGATCCCTTCGACTCGTTCTTCTAGGCCCCTTTCCGACACCGACGTGGACCGTGTGGTGCAGAAACTGATGGAGCATACGGCCCTGTCCAAGCTTATCTCGGTCTCCTCTCAGTTGATGTCGAGACTTGAAGGCCTGCCACTATCTCCATCTGTTCCTCCTCCGAGACCTGTCCAGTCTTCGGAGCCGGAAGAAGCTGAACTGATGATTGTGGAGCCCTCGGTGCCAGAACCGTCCTTTTCTCGGTCGGCACCGTTTACCTCGACTCCATCCGATCCGGTACCGGAGTCTCGGGGCCGAAGATCCGTCCTTGGTTCCGGGACCGAGAGTCGGACCGATGTTTCGGTTCCGACGCTCCCTCTCGGGGCCTCGGCACGGATCGATTCGGTTCCGTCCTCGGGGTCGGTGCCTTCGGCTCCTGTTTCGGGGATTCTTCCCATTTCTTCGGAACCGGGGCATACCTCGACTCGGGACCCGGGGGCCTTCGACCTCATGAGGAAGGTGTTGTCTACCCAGACAACCACATCAGCAGGTACAGCTTCTCCTCCCCACAAAGGACCGTTATCCTCCTCTGCACCCACGGCCACGTCCAAGCGTCGGGCACCAGTGTCTCAGCCACCCCTGGAGGGTGCCCCCTCTTTCTTGGAGGCTTCTTCGGATGCTCCCCACGAAGAAGTTCCTAGGAAAAGACTGTGTAAGAGGAGACACTTGGATTCTCCACAAGAATCCTTGACATCTGATACTGATTTAGATGAGTCAGAAGGGTCCCCTAAGTCACCTACAGAGGATGTCTCTTTTTCTGACATCTTGGAGATCCTAAAACAGAGAGGTGACTGGCAAGCCCTCCCCCCTTCTGAGGATGAGTCAGTTTTGCTGAAGGCATTTGGTGCCCGTCCTTCCTCCTCCTGGGTCACTCCGCCCTTTGATGAGTTAATGGAATTAATTGCTCGAAGGGCGTGGGAGACTCCTGACATGGTGGAACCAGTCCCTAGGAAGCCGAATAAGTACATCACGGCACCACAGGACAAAGCTTACCTCACCAAAGGAGTTCCAGTAGACGCCATGGTGGTGGCAGCGGCCACAAAAAGGAGATGTCGGAGTCTTCCTCATCTGTCCATCCGCCTAACAAAGATTCTAGGACCATGGACAGATACGGGAAGCGCATTTTCAGTTCAGCGGCTTTTTCCATGCGTTCCCTGAACTATTTAACTCATTTTGCACGTTTACAGAGGGATCTAGTCAAAGAGTTGGGAGATACCCTCCAGGGTGCTACAGATGCCGCTGTCTCAGAGAAAGTTACAGCATCTCAACACCCTTACGTCCATTGTGAACTCATCCATGAGGCTGATATCCTATGCAGCCGAAGGATCGAGTAGGGCAGCGGCTTCAGCGATTGCTCTTCGTAGGCAATCCTGGATGCGCTTATGTTCATTTGCGGAAGCCTTCAAGTCTTCCTTTACTAACGCCCCATTTGACGGAGCCACACTTTTTGGCCCTAAAGTAAAGGAGACCCTTACCCGGTGTGAACAGGAGGGAAAGACTCTTTCTGCTGTCGGAGTCCGTTTTTCCACCCCTTCCAGACCGTACCCCAAAGGGCAACGTGGTGGGAAAATGTGGTTTCGAAAACCCCAAGGATCTTTCCCAAACACACAGGGTGATGCCCCTCTAGAGGCAGGGGGGGGCAGAGGTGGAAGACGCCGCCCTGGCGGCAGAGGGGGTCCGCATAACCAAGGTGACAGGGATAACCTCCCTGGCAAACCTTTGAAAGCACTCCTGAGAGGAGGCCCGACTGTCCTGCTCTGGAGGCAGTCGGGGGTCGCTTAGCTTTATACCCTCACGCCTGGCAAAACCTTTCTTCAGACAATTGGGTAAAAGCGTTGTTACCAGAGGTTACAAAATCCCATTTCTATCCACCCCATTCCAAAAAGAAAACTTCCAGATGTACCACCCCATCTGCGAGAGCCAGCAGCTACAGAAATTTCAAAGCTGCTAGAAAAAAGAGTCATCCAACCAGTCCCAGCGGACCAAATAGGATTCGGAACTTACTCAAGGTTCTTTTTAGTTCCAAAGAAAACAGGGGACTGGAGGCCAATTCTGGACCTAAGTCATCTAAACACCTTTGTCAAGAAGGAAAAGTTCCGGATGGTCACGCTTCAATCGATCCTTCCATTCTTAAAGAAGGACGACTGGATGTGCTCAATAGATCTGAAGGACGCATACTACCACATCAAAATGGCCAGGGCGTCCAGGGATCATTTGCGCTTCCGGCTGGGAGCCAGTCACTATCAGTTTCGAGCCCTGCCCTTTGGTCTGACCACAGCCCCCAGGGTCTTCACCAAATGCATGGCAGTGGTAGCGTCTCATCTGAGGCGCCTAGGATTCCAGGTGTTTCCGTATCTGGACGACTGGCTCCTGTCTGCCACCACCAGGCGTCAACTGATACAAGCCAGGGATTACACCCTACAACTTTGTACACACCTTGGCATCTCAGTAAATTTCGAAAAATCGTTGCTACAGCCATCACAGCATATCTTATTCATAGGAGTGGAATTAGATACGCGTCAGTTAGTTCTAAAACTTCCTATAGAAAGAATAGTAGCACTTCAATTCAACATTTCCCTTCTTCTGTCATCCAGAAAGTCTCCAGCAAAAATTGTTCTGAAAGTTTTGGGTCTCATGGCAGCTTCTCTCATTGCGATACCATTGGGAAGACTGCACATGAGAGTGCTACAATGGCTTCTCTTTGCACAATAGTCATTCCAACAACTTCCACTGACTCACGAAATATTGATAACGAAAACATGCAATTCACACCTAATGTGGTGGTTACAGACTTGCAACCTATCCAGTGGAAGACCATTTGTGCTACCCGCACCGTCAGCGACGATAACCACGGACGCTTCCCTGATAGGGTGGGGGGGCATCTTTCAGGGACAGACAGTCCAAGGCGAATGGACCAATCTGGAGTACAATCTGCACATCAATGTTCTGGAGTTGAGGGCAGTGTTTTTGGCGTTGCAACACTTTGCTCCCCTTCTTCCTCCAGGGACCATTGCAGTTCAGACAGACAACATGTCCGTAGTCTGGTACATAAACAAGCAAGGGGGAACCAGGTCTTACCAACTATGCAGAGAGGCCATGAGAATTTGGCAATGGGCAGAGTCCACCGGTCGCTTTCTGATCGCAACGCACATCCCGGGGTCATCCAACGTCATAGCCGACAGGCTGAACAGGGCAATACTATTGCCTCACGAGTGGTCCCTCAAACAGTCAGTTGCGAGAAGGATTTTTCGCAAATGGGGCCAGCCTACCTGCGATCTGTTTGCGTCTCCAATGAACGCCAAATGCAGGAGCTACTTTGCCCTATTACCCCCTCCAGGGGAAGTCCCCAGGGACGCGCTGGTGCACGATTGGCCCCCGGGTCTCCTATATGCTTTTCCTCCATTTCCTCTGATTGCAAAGTTTCTACAGAAAGCCAACAACCTTCAGAGGACTATTATTCTCATTGCTCCGTTCTGGCCTCGTCAAATTTGGTTCCCCTTTCTATTGCATCACTGCATTCGGGGACCTTGGATGCTGGACCCAGAGCCAGATCTACTGACTCACTCGTCAGGAGTTCCTCACCCATCTCTAGAATCTCTCCATCTAGCAGCTTGGCTGCTCCGCTTCCCTTTCTAGCCAGGTCGGTTCCCCTTACTTCGGCGGTTCAAGATATTTTAGTAGCTTCTCATAAAGTTTCCACTATTAAGACTTACACCAGTAAGTGGAAACGTTTTGTCTTCTGGGCGGAGTCACATCAGTTGGACCCTGTTACAGCTCCGTTGAACAAGGTTTTAGAATTCTTGACTGAATTATTTCATGAAGGAGCTTCCCCGGCTACTTTAAGAGTACAGTTAGCTGCCATTTCTAACTATCATGTAGAAGAAAGTGGTGCCTATTATGGCTCACAGACTTTGTAAAGCCTTTTAAAAGGTTCTTTTCACATCAGACCACTAGTCAGAAGTCCGACATCACCGTGGAATTTAAACTTATTGCTTTCTAAATTGATGTTACCACCCTTTGAACCAGCTTCAAGTTGCACTTTGAAATTTTTGTCATGGAAAACATTATTTCTAGTGGCCATTACATCTGCTAGACGGGTGTCTGAGCTTCAGGCCCTATCGGTCAAACATCCTTATTTAATTTTTCATTCTGACAGAGTATCCCTACGCACTAATCCATCTTTTCTTCCCAAAGTTTGTTCTTCTAGTAATATTAATCAGTCCATCGAATTACCCACCTTCTTTAAAGACCACTGTAATAAATTGGAGTATATGTTGCACAAACTAGACGTCCATAGACAACTCAGATTTTATTTGGATAGAACGAAAGATCACAGGAAATCTGATCAACTATTTGTAGCTTTTGCTGATAGCAGAAAGGGTCTTGCAGTTACGAAACAAACTCTTTCTAAGTGGCTAACTGACTGTATCATTTATGTTTATGAAGCTTCTGACCAAACATTAGCAGCAAAACCCAGAGGACATTCTACCAGATCAGTTTCTACATCTTTGGCTCACGCAGCTCGCTTACCTTTAGACACTATTTGTGCGGCTGCTACTTGGGCTAAACCACATACATTTATCTCTCATTACAAAGTGGACAGGGTTTCTAGGGATAGGGCAACCTTTGGTTCCACTGTGCTCAAGAGCGTTCTCCCTTGAGTTCCTTAGGATCATGGAGCTAGGGACGCTACCCATGTGTAAGAACAAAGGCGAGATTGAACACTCTCACATAAAGAAGTTATGTCCTTACCATAACGCTCCATGTGGAGTGTTCATCTCGCTTGGTTATTACACTCCCACCCTTCCCACCCTCAGGAAGAACGTTCAATTTGGTGCCTGGTCTGGAGTATTCTCCTTCTGCTGTTGCAGTATTAGTGTTACTATCATACTCTTGGTATGTTGTATATATGTACTTTTATGTATATAGTTGGCATGTGTGAGTGCTTTATGTCTGGTTTGCTTGCAAACTAGATCTGAGGTAAAGGCAGAGGGGGATTGTGGGTATTGGATGTCCTCGAGCTTCTTCTCGATGCAGAGCTTGCAGTCGGCCGGCACGGAGCCGAGGATCGGCTCCGAACCCATGTGTAATAACCAAGGCGAGATGAACACTCCACATGGAACGTTATGGTAAGGACATAACTTCTTTTTTTTGTTCCTCCTTATCCCCAAGTTTCAGAAGAATTATCCCTTCAAATCTGTTTTTGTTGTCATAGTCTCACTCTCCACCCAAAGGTCTTTAGGGTTCTAGGCATGTAACCCCAGCTAAGTCTACTCAGACTTCTACTTCTGAGGTGCCTCCTTTTCAGGACAAACCAGATTCCATCTGGCAGTTTGTTTCCCTTTTCCATCGTCCAGGTTCCCTTATTTCTTCATCTTTCCCTGTCCCTTTCCAGTTGAAGGATCACTCAAAACACTTCGGTTTTGTCCGTCAGCCAGCAGGGACATTTCATGGTGTGGAAATCTTTTCCTCCATTTCTGGGCATCCCACAACCTTCACAGGAACAGTTTTCTTTCTTTCCAGAAGTGCTTCAGGCTCTTCTGGCCTAAGGCACCATTCAAGTTGTGCCACCTACCCAGGAAGGAAAAAGTTTTTTATTCCAGGATGTTCCTAGTTACCAAGAAAGATGGCACCTCAAGACCCATTAAGGACTTTTCTTTGCTCAACAGCTTTCTAAAGGGTCCCCCCTTTTGGATGTTGCCCCTTCAAACCCTGTTCCCTCTTCTTCCCCAGGCTTTATTGGTATCTCCAGACCTCTAGGATGTGTACTTCCACATCCCCATCCATCCCCCCTTTCAGGAAGTTTTTACATTTTTCCGTTTCTTCCTTGCATTTTCTGTTTGTGCTTTATTCGTTGGTTTCTCTACTTGCCCGAAGGGTATTCACCAAATGGCTTGCTCCTGTCATTGCCTTCTGCAGGATGAGAAGTGTTCATCTTTTTCCTTGCTTAGATGACCTGCTCATTCAGGTTTAATTTCCCCAAGGTTTGTTACAAAGCTTGGAGTTTACCATAAACTTTCAGAACTTAATCCTGGTTCCTTCTCAGGGTCATGTTTTTTCTCAGTGGCACAGGTCCAGATCATTCCCATACAGGAATCCCTGCTTCTTCCCAAGGCCTTCTGTCTGATTGTGGCTTTAACACAGTCATCAACTGGATTTCCTAGTTCTTTCCTTGTATATATCAAACTTGAGCTTCAGTGATGGATTCATCACCTTTCTCTCACCCCAGGGTTTACTTTCCAACTTCCAGTCCCATCTCTGGAGCTCTTTTTAGATGTCTTAGACAGAGAGTGGGGAACTTCCTTTGGTTCTCTCAAGGTTCAGGGTCTCTGACCTCCAACAGAGGTCAGATTACATCAGCGTCAAAGAAATGAGAGCTCCGTTTAGTTCTTCAGGCATTTCATTCCCTCTTTCTTCCAGACCCCCCCCCCCCTCAAAGTTTTCACAGACAATACCACAGTGATGTGGTATTGTAAACGAGCAAGGGGAGACATGGTCCTACCTTATTTGCAGACTCTTTTTCAGGTGTGGATTTTAGCTGCACAGTATCAAGCGACTCTCTAGGCTGTCTACATTCCTTCAGTGCAAAATATAATGGCAGACTCTTTGAGGAGGTTCAGCACACAGGCTTTACGAATGGATGTTTCACAGAGATGTGTTTCTGGTCATTCCTTGTATTCTCAGGTGAATCTTTCTGCCTCCCCTCTGAGCAGACCACTTCCTCTCTTCTGTTCCAGAGTTCCATGCCTTCTGGCTTGGGAGGTGGACACCCTGTCTTTTATTTGGAAGGGAAAGTTTCTCTACACCTTCTTCCCCTTTCTCTGATTTCTAGGGTCCTGCACAAGGTCATACAAGACTCCCCCAAAATCTTGCTGATGACTCCCTTTTAGCCCAGACAGCATTGCATCCCCTTTCTTCATTTAGCCAGTGGCAGTCACCACAAGTTAGCTCATACGCTGCAGCTTCTCACACAAGTCAAGGGGTCTCTTATCCATCCTGACTTGCCTGTAACTGACGCTGTGTGTTAAGGGGTTTTGATCCATTTTAGGCACCTTTTTCCTGAAGACATGCTTAGGGTTCTGGAGGAGGTCAGGAAACTTGCTACCAGGAAATCAGATTTGTCCAAATGGAAAAGATTTTGTCTGGTGCCTCTTTCGCAAGCTGGATCCATTTTCATTGGAGGTTCTCTCTTATTTGTGTCAATTGTTCCATGCTGGGTTAGCATATTTCCAGTTAAGGTTCACCATTCCGCTATTTCTACTTCTCAGACCTGGACTCTTCCACTAGCCTCTAGGTTTGAGGCCAAACAATTTCTTAAAGTTGTCCTTCATATCAGGTCTCCGAGGAAGCCTATTCCACCTGCCTGGGACTTCAAATTTTATTCTTGAAAAATTAACTCTGGTTCCATTTGAGCCTGCAGCTTCAGCTTCCATGCAACATTGTACTTGGAAGACTGTTCTTTAGGTCTTCAGCTAAGAGAATATCCGAACTCCAGCCTCGTATGGCTGTTCTTTCCTTTTTTCTTAGTTTTTGACAGGAACAGGATGCCTCTTCATACTGGTCCTTTTATGCCCAAGGTGATCAGTAAGTTTTCTCTTAATCAGTCTGTTAATATACTCTCCTTTTTTCTCCACAGTCTGCTAGTAAGAAGGTTCTTCACTTCTCTGATGTGCATAGGCAGCTCAGATACTATTTGGGTAAGACTAAGGCCATTTGCAAATCTGAGCAAATGTTTCCTTTCATCACAGGTCTTTGGGTTTGGCAGTTTCTAAACAGCCATATCTTCCTAGATCTCTAAGACCACTTCTTTTGGTACTCCGTTGATGGTAAATATCTTTCTGCCTCTGTAAAGGTGCAGTCTACCAGAGCTGTTGGTTCCTCTGCTACCTTTTTCAAAGGGCTGGACACCAATTCCATCCTTGAAGCTGCTTCTTGGACTTCTGTCCATACCTTCACTGAACATTAGTACTTGGATGTTGTTTCCAGAGCGAGAGCTGGCTTTGCCACATCTGTCCTACATGGGTTTGTAGAGGGCTCTTCAGTGCTTTCCTCCTCTCAAGCTTTCTCTTGAGCTTTTGTACTTTTCCTTACATAAGGAATACTGCAGCGGTGATGTTGACATGGTTCTGTAAAATATTACAATAACAGTATATGTCCTTCTTTTCACTGTTGCAGTGTTTGCTCCATTCCTCCTCACCGTTCTGCTCTGCCTTCTTCTTACCTTCCTGGGCAGGGATTATTTTCTTTTTGTCCTTCTGGATGCACATGTTCCTCCTGGTCCCTAGGAACATTCTGTTCCTCCTGGAGCTTTTCAGTTAGTTTATGTACAGCCGTTCATCACCTTTATGCGCTACACCTTGCACATGGAGCGTTTGTGTGATGCATGATGTCAATAAATTCCAAAGGCTTTGGTATACTGAATGGATGTTGGGCTATCCTTGACAGTGAGATCCATTATGTAAGTAATACTGCAACAGTGGAGATGGGGACATCTACTGTTATGGTAAGATTTTACACAACTGCACTTCATGGTGAGTATATGACTTCTATTTATTCTCACCACAACAAAACTATTTCAGGCAGGGTCAAGGCACACACTACCAGGTTTTGGCTTCATATATGGCTTTTTGGAAAGGGTAGGACTCAAAAGTATTCTAGAAGCAGCAACTTGGTCATCCGTACATACTTGTACAAAGCACTACACTGTTGATTCCTTTCCCAGATCTAAGATGGGCTTTTCTAGGACCATTATGTAGGGTCTCCCGGACCTTTCCCCTTCTATTGCTGAGATGTTCTAAGCTGTGGTACTCTGCCCGCAAGGCTTAGGCTACTGTAACAGTGATCAGTATGACAAATGTAGCACAGTTGTGTAAGTAATGTTAGTATAACAGTAGTCGTTCAAATAATCACTGCTGCATTTGCTGCTGCTTCCATCAACCTTGTTTTCTAGTTGCTTTTTCGTACTAGGGTGGGGACATCTGTTTTTACTGATGCCCTTTCAAGAGTTAGCCTCTTTCACTTGGCATGAAGGCTTTGAAGGGTTCTTGCCCAAGCCTGTCTTTTAGGTCTCCGCTTGAGTTGTGTAATGGTTTGTGCATGTGGAAGGTGCTCTGAAGCTTTGGAAGCTGGCCGGCTGTTCTATTTTTAGATCCATGATCTAATACACATATGGCTTGGGCTACTGTGGCACTGACCATTCAAACATCTACTCTTATGCTAGGTTAACATGCATAACTGTACTTGCCCCTCTGATGCAGCTGTTTTAGAAGCCACTAAGGACCAAAAGTTAGATACTTCCTGTGCAGCTGATGGGTTGCCTTCAGTGATCAAGTGAGAACCACTGTTGTTGATCTTGAGGAAAGGAGCAGACAAAGTTTTAGTCCATAGCTGAGTTAGGTGCTGGATGTCTGGGTTAGTGTTGCTGGAATGAGCTAGCTTTTTTCCATTAAGTCTGCCAGGAAAAGAAAGCATAAAGGGAAGAATAGCTTTTCTCCAGTTTCTCTTTCTTACTCCAGAGAAGATTTATTGAGAATGGATAAGAGATTGCTTCAAGTATTGTTTCAAATCCTGTTCCTTCTCTGATGTTAATATGCAAAGGAAAATGATTCCCACTCTTTCTGATACTTATTTCCGGTCAGAAGAGCAGTTGACTGTAGGAGGACTTTTTCCTTCATTAATTCTTTTCATGCTGAAGATTCTGAGGAAGGTGTTTCTTCAGTTTCCCATCAGAGGAGTTTTTTTCTTCAGAAATCTTTTGCTAAAGTGAAGTTCCTCAGACACAACATTTTTCTAACCTCATTTCACATCCTGCAGTGATTTCCTTATCAAAACCTTGCACCTCAAAACATCCTGAGAATGCCAGTTCCATTTCCTCTGACAATGATGGGAAAAGTTTTAACTGATTTGGAAAGAAAGGTAATTTTTTATTTCTTTAACTTTCATAATTTTGAATTGCCATGCTCACGTTCAAATACTGGCTTCTTTTGGCAACATGAGAATGTTAATTATTAACCTCCCTTCTTCAGAGGTTAAAATACCTAATACTCTAAGGATTCTGATGATGATGTTTCCAGAGCTGTGCTGCTGGCTCAGTTATGAGAAGATCTGTTTGGTTACATTCTCAAAACTTTCCAAAAGAGGTTAAATCTGAGATTTTAAATTCTGCTTTGAGCATTTGTTTGGCCCTTCTGCTGCTGAGGTCCTTAAAAGATTTGATATAAGAGAGAAATTGATTAAGACATTACCCAAATTCCACATTTTCTATGTTCATAAAGAACTTGCTTTCTAATTTGTTACTGTTGTTCAAGAAGCAAAAATAAGCAGCCTCTGCAAGGATCGAGCAGTTTAAAAAAACGCAATAATTTGGCTGTAAAAAGAATAGCAGTGCCACAGAACAGTCAAAGTCCAAATGATCACTTGCCTCATCCCCCCCCACCCACCCACCCAGCAGTCCCTTGAATCTTTCAGTCTAAGCCTTCATATTCCCCGGTGGCATCAGGATGTTCTTCGTCTTCCATTGCTGCAGTCCTGACTATTGGAGTAGCCCGCTGCGTCCCAGTCGGCCGAATACCAGAGAGAGGCTGGCTGACGCCGATTCAGCGCGGCAGACTGCGCACCTAGTGCGTCAGGGTACTCGCATGACCCGGCGTCATATGCCAGGTCTTTTGCGCGCCAGTCAGGGCGAAGCAGCAGGTTGGCGCATTGAAATATTACATTGAAATATTTCCGAAACGGTTGTAGTTGACCTAAAAGAGTTGGATTGGCTTGGTGAACATTTTGTTTTTTTCTTTTCTTCAGTTTTTAAATGTGTCAGAAAAAGAAAAAATAGCTGCATTTTTCTTGGGAAACAGATTTTCCATAGATTATCATACCTGTGTATAACCTTGTTTAGGCCTGAGCACGACGTTGTTGGTTGCCTTTGTGTGCTGGTTTAACAAACGGGTTTTAAGGACTGTGCCAGGTTAGTGTGTAGTTTTTGGGTTGGAAGCTGATGTATAAAAAAACGCCGGAGTTTCCGCTTCCCCGCCATATCCAGCCGCAAGGATGCAGTAGGATAAGGAGCCGGAGTGAAGGGTTGCCTAACCGGTTCGGGACCGGCCAGGGCCTTGAGGAGGCGGTTTTGCCAGGAGTTTCAGTGGAGCAGAGTTTCCATGGAGTTACAGGAGCATGGATGCCTCTTTCAGGGGAGGTAGGCTCAGGAGGTAGGCCAGGCTGAGGTGTCTCAGGCTCTCCTGTCTTCTCCCTCAGCCCAAGGTAGTTAGGGCCTCTCTTTCCCTTGAGCCTCTCTACTTCTTCTTCAGTCAGGTCTTCAGCTCCTAGGGGCTTCTCCCACCAGAAGCCTAAACTCCTAAGCTCTAGGGTCTAGATTGATTACTTGATGGAGGGGGGTCCTGCTATGCCCCTAAGTGATAAAGAGCCTAGGGTGGAACCTAGAGTTTTGAAGAGTGAAACAGTGAGGCTCAGTCTTCTCCCACTTGATTTGGCAGGAGTGGGGAGATTCCTCAGATATCGATGTCCACTGGAGGATTCTTCCTTTCCAAGAGATTTCTCCCTTTGGATCATTTTCATTCAGGATCATTTTTTGAGAGAGAGGAGAATTGGAAAAGGCTTTCTCCTCTGGGAAGTACTCTGACTTAGGGAGTAGGAAGTAAGGCCCCCTGAGCTCTTCTTAGCCTGGGCCTCCTGTGTTGAATGTGGTGGAAGATGTTTTGCAGAGGATTCCGTGCCTGTTATCTTTGTCTGCTGCTGTTCTGACCTCTATTTCTGGCCCCTGGCTCTAAGGGAAGCAATATAGGTTTCCCAGGGTAGGTAATACCCAGAAAAGTCCCATTTGGGGGCCCAAGGGTGTAAAGTAAAAGGTTAAAAATCCTGTCCCACTTGTGAAAAAAGTGTGGTGCTAATCCAGCTCTGTTTTCTTTATACTTCTTCCACTCTAGCCACATGAGGGGTTTTGGTCAGTTTCACATGTTAAAATATCAATGGTTCATTTCTTCTTGTTACAATTGGTTCTGTGGGTGGATGAATAAGGTAGAAATGGAGGAGAAAGCTTGTCTATAGATCGTCATGTGTGGTAACAGCTGGGGGCCAAGGTAGTTTACATGAAAGTGGTGCTGTAAGCTTGTGGTGTCGGGGCAGCTGCTGTCTTACTCTTCAATGTGGTGGCTGCCTGGTTGGGTGGCTCAGAATTTAGCTGTGCCTGGTTAAAGGGAGTTGTTTGGTGATGTCTTGTTAATGTTTTGTTGTTGTTTGTGGACAGAGAAGCTGTTTTAAAGAAAATGGAGGACAAAGCTGTAGCTCTATGCAAGTTTTAAAGAAAATTTTGCAGGGCCGTTTTACCGAAAATGGTTTGCAAGAGGGTGACAGGGGGTTATAGTAGACGTTCAGTCTGCAGTAGGTCCAGGGGAGGTAGGTGACGGATTAGGGCCACCCAGTCACCTTTTTTTAGGGGCTGGGCTCAGGGGTTCACCTGCAGGAGGCTTGGTGAGTGGGGGGTCTGTCCTTTCCAGACTCAAGAAAATGACTTCCTTTTTAAGCAGACCTTCTGCCTCCGGAGAAGGCTGGAAGACTTTTTCTTTTCAAATAAATTGGGATTTAATTACCAAGACAAGAGGAAGACAAATTTCACCTTGCTTAATTTCAAGCTCATTTCAGAGATTCTTTATCAGGGGCATGCCCTTTTCATCTCCTTTTAGCACAGAGATCATCACACAAAGAGTTTTAAGAGTACTTTACATCTTCATTCAGCCAAGGAAGTGCCTTTCAGTCATTCCATAGTTTTTATTCATCCTGTCTACGCCTCAGTCCCCAGACAAAGAAGGGGCTACAGTTTTTGGATTTTTTTCTTCAGTACCTCCTCTTTGACACCTCCATTGGACGAGTTGACGTCATCGGATCTCTCAACTAAAACTCATCAACACGCTGAAGGGGTTTTCTGATAGATCTCTCTAGATTACTACAAGGTTCTGTACCTGGTGCTAAGCCCAGAAAAGTACCTAAGCTATCTTCTTGTCGTTATCATTATCAGTTCTCTGCATTGTATGACCTTCTTTAGAAATGACCCAGATATACAGTCCAAGGTTCTGGCTCCAGTGATAGCTTACTGTGAGTCAAGCTCTGAAAATCCTCTCTACTTGGAAGCACTGCCTGATGGTGGCTCAAGAAAGGAAGACCTTCTACAGCATCTGGAATATGCAATAGCATAATGATGCAGTTATGCCTAGGACAGCCTCTGGATCCTGTGCTGGGTCGACTGTCATGCTCAGGGCACATGTAATCTTATTGCTTTCAGTCTAGTAATGCTCAAGCAGCAGATGACAAGACAAAAAGAGGATTCTGTCACTACATGTGCAACTTATCTCAACAGTCTCTGGCTGAAAGCTTCTTGGCTCATTCTTGCATTAATAAAACAATGGGTTCATGGCATGCTTCCTAAAGGACACAAAAATATATAAACACAGCACTTCCATCTCAGTAAATGTATGGACACATGCCTGCCAGGATTTGGGACTTCAAGCTCAAATTCTACCTTGCATTCAAAAGAATTTGTGACCTTTCTGTCTCAAAACATTACAAAACAAGGGACTCTCTGTGACAGTGTTGTGATTTGCAGATGCCTCTGACATTGCTGCAAACTTCTTGTAAATGACAAGTGGCATGCCAGAGCACAGTGGATACAAGACACACATCACAGATGTGAGGAGTCTCTGTAATGGAAAGGAGATAAGGGTATTTGAGTTACTGAGACCTTGGCAGGGATTGATTCTAACAGATCAGTTGGCCTGCACTAATACAAGACAACACACACATGGGGTACACCTATCAACAGGCAAGGCTTGATTATTCCAGATTACACAAGTGTCATGCTTATAATCTGTTTGCCTTTCCCTTAAGACCTTCTCAATTAAGCATCTAACAAGTTAGGTCATGGAGCAATGAACATTGCACATAATCTTCACCACAGGCCTGATGTGATTTGGGTGGATTTCATGGATCCCTGTACTCATCAGTCACTCTTACCACCAGCTGACAGAAGCTCATAGCTAAACCTATAGCTCCAGAAGTATTGCCTGTTAGCAACACCACCCACTGGATCTTCATGTATCTGTCAAACCACCAGATCTCAAACTCTGGTAAGTAGTGGGATGGAATTTCAGAACGTACCTCTTAAGAGCTCTGTCTTCTTCACTCCAAACATTCTTTTGAAGCAGCCAGAGGGTTAGATGGCAACAGCGGTACTAGCCAAAAATGATTTTGTAAGGGACCCACCTTGTCTACCTCTTTTTAAGATTGTTATCTCAAAGATCAGGCCATCTCAGAAGGGTCGCTAACTCTTTGTTTCCATAACAGCATGTAGCTCAGATTCCTGAAACATCAGGTGTCTCAACTTTCTCAGGTCTATTTGCTATCTTTTACAGCCCTCAGAAAACTGATTCCAGGAGATTTGAAATTATGTTAATGGGCAAGATTTTTTTTTGGAGAGAGATCACAAATTCTGAGACACAGCCAGCCAAATTTGGAGTACAAGTCAATATTTTATTTAGGAATTGCCTTTAGTTTTTGTGTTGACAAATAAATTACTATGCTGCTGCAGCTTCAGGAGCTTTGTTTTTGGATATTTTTTCTTTTTTTCGTTTGTTCAAGGCGTTTTGATCCATCCTCAAATAAAGGATATACTTGGGCTATCTTTAGCATGATTTGCAATCATTATTTAATTTATATAGACTAAAGCTACTTGAGATCAGGAGCTCAACCTCAAGCTTTGTTTGAATTGAAAGATTGTCTTGGAAGCAAGCTTTTCTAAACACTTTGACTCTGCAAGGCATGAGTTTGAGAGCTATGCCATTAGAGCATTGCGAAATGCTTTGAGTGGACTGGGTCATTGCCAGTCTGCAGCTACTGCTTTTTTGAGCTTACTATTATGGTGGTGAAGCAATATTTGAGTTGGATTCTTTTTTTTCAAGGTATAGGTTTTGCCTAGGAGATAAACAAAGGGGAGAAGATGGTTTGCATCTTTTATGTACACTTTGAATTTCCGCAAATAATTTTGTACATTTTATAAATTTAGGTCCAAACAGTGGTTTGTTGTTTCTTTGAGCTTTTCATGCAGGGCAATTTGTCCAAAAACTCATAGTAGTGGTTTGAAAGCTGTTTGCATTGTATTTTTGTTATCAAATCCTGCCACTTCTATTAATTTGGCAGATGCTCCTGTTACAGTATTTCTGGACTGCCACTTCAACTTTGTGCTCTTGTTTGTCCCAAGGATTATGGCAAAGCCTCTACTTGCTAAAACTATTTCTATGTTGATTGCAGGCAATTTCCTTCCCATCTACTCTACTTATAGGGTCAGGCGATTCCAGCTGTACTACAAGGCTAGTTGTAGCCCCTATTACGTTTTTCGACAGCATATACATTTGCCTACTCTACTTTAGTCTTTGACTGGGACCTACTTGAATGTTTTAGCATAGACTGCAGCACAGCATTCTCTACTTCCACCATAAACTAAGATAAAGCACACTTATCTCAGATAGATGGGTTCTGAGATTTGTCCAGCAGAAGTACAGATGACTATGGTAGTTCATTCTCCTGGCGCCCTCCCATCCCGTAAATGAAACTTCCATGTTTCCACCAGTTTTACAGCACATATTCTCTCAAGATTCATAGTACTAATGCATTCAGACAAGATGGGTGAAGGTTTTCATATTCGAGGATCTTTCTGGTGCCAAGAAAGAGGGACTTTGAGACAAGTCATAGACCTCTCCTTTTACATCCCTTTTGTCAAGGTTACAAAATTCAGGGTATTACCCCTATAAACTCTTGTTACCACTCCCACCCTCTTTCTGTTTATGGGTAACAGATTTAAAAGGTTCTCTTTGTCACTTTCTTATTTGTAAGGAATTCAGATATTTTGTAAATACTTTGACTTGCACTTTATTTTTGTGACTTGCCATTCAGTCTGCTTACTGCACCTAGGGAGCTTGCTGAAATGAATCTTACTGCAGACTTCAGGGCTTTCATGTCTTTGTTGGACATTGATGTTATATTTCCTGACCCTTTCTCTAGTTGTCAGGATTCTCTGACATCTATCAAATTTTATTTTTCGGGTTTCAGGTGAATCTACAGAAATAGTCTTTCCTTACCAAGATATTTATATATTTTTTGGATGTCTACTAGATGGCTCCCTAGGAAGGTTTGTTCTTCCTTTGGACAAAAAGAACTTTACAAAGAAAACTTCTTGACATCTCTGGCATCTGCTGGAATGTTCTAAGGTTCTGGGCGTTGCTCTGTGATTACATACATGCATACATACAAATATTTCAAGCATGGGCATTAATGCCCTTCTAGCTTGCCAGTATACCAAAACACTTGTTTCCATAATAAGTGTCCCAAGCTTTTCTTAAAAATATCTAAACTAGTACTTGCTTTAAAGTAATTAGGTAGTCTGTTCCATGCATCAGCTACTCTGTCAGAGAACCAATTAATACACTTCACATTCCTATAGAATCTTCTGCATAGGTTGTCTGATGATTCTCTAATACTTTTTGATGACCGCAAACATTCCGAGAGGTAGCTGTCTCTCCAGTAGCTTTAGTCCTGGGTCACACTTACTATTTGGATAACAGTAATATTACAGAGTGAGATTGGTCACCCTTTGGGAAGGGCCTCAGAGTAGCTGATAAATAAGGGTCCTGGTGGCAGTGGATTACTACCTTATAGCCTGGGCAGAAGGGGCATACCTGGTGAAGCTGTGCCAGCCTTCCCCAGGAGTGTCTGTTTTGTATATAAATCATATCTGAAAGTGTGTCAGCTACTATTACTGTTGCTGGCCATTATACTGGCTATTATGGGCATTACATATTAATTGGTTGGCAATGGTGAGCTTATCCACACCACGTATTAATTGGTTGGCAACTGGCGTGTAGTGGTATGGATAGTCTATTTCTGTAGCTTGTGTACAGTGATCACTAAAGCTGTTTTTGTCATCTAATTCAGCCACGCAGTGACTATTTAGAGTTCAGGTCACAATTGTTTTATTTCTTTTGTTAGCTTAGTCAGGGAGAGCAGGCAAGTATGTCAGCAGAGGAGTATGGCAAGCTGTCAAGGAGCCATTTGACTAAGATGTGCCAGGCTAAGGGACTGGTGCATGAAAACCTGACTAAGGCAGACATGATTGCAGCTTTGGTCACAGCTGCATCAGAAAACGGCAATCAGGAGGGTGATCAGACTGGCCATGGAGATGTACAACACTCAGAGAATGGACAGCTCAACCTTTCTGCAGAGGACTTATAAATCCGTCTAGAGCTAAAGAGACTTGAGTTGGAGACCATACATTGGAAACAGAAGCAGTAGAGAGACTGAGATGCCTACAGGCTGAGGAGAATGAGAAACTGCTATTCCCGGAAGCTGAGAAGGAAAGGCTGAGGTAGCATGAAAAGGAGATGCTGACTCTTCGCCAGAGTCATGGAGGTAATGGGGAAGGGAGGAGCCGGACCCCAGAAGCACAAAAGGTCAGTAAATTTCTTTAGCAGTTTACAGAGTGGGATAATTTTGCTAGCTTCATATGTTTGAGGGTATGTGAACAGTATGATGTTGACCAAAGGATCCGGCTATGGTTCCTGACCCCCTTACTCCATGTTAAAGTTGTAACTGTATTGTCTAAACTTTCTGATCACGAATATTTGATTATACTGCTGTTAAGCATTGTCTGTTAGAACTTTTTAAGCTAACACCTGAAACTTACAGGAAAAGTTTTGTAAGCATAGATGCAAGGCAGATGAAAGTGTGTGAATATGTTGCTGAACTGAGCACTTATTTTCATAGGTGGGCGAGTGGATGTCAGGTCACTACTTTTGAAGGACTGGCAGACCTTTTGGTGAGGAAACAAGTGCTTGGCACTTTGTCTGAGGACATGAGGATCTGGTTAGCTGATAGTGTGCTAGTTCAGATGAGTTGGGGAAGAAGGGAGATCTATACCTAGCAAGCAGGGCATCCCTGCACAGGAAAGGGAAACCCAGTGCTGCTCATGGATCTAAAGGAACCCATGGTGGGCAACTCAGACTGCCCCAACAGAATCTGCCAGTAGCAGGGGAAGCCACTAGTCCTGGTACACGTCCAGGACCTAGGGTTAAATGTTTTGAATGCAACCAGTGGGGCAATGTGGCATATAAATGTTCACGGAGGCAAGGTGGGGAACAAAAGGTGAGAGGAGCCAGTAAGTGGGAAGGACAAAATGCCAGTAGTAGGTTGTCTTGAGACAGCAGGGGTACCAAACTGCCTTCCTGCAGATGTCCTGGTAGGGAAGGATTTTGATGAGACAGTACTGTGTGTTAATGCAGTTACACACAGTCAGGCTTCGAGACAAGCATGTGGGTCTGGTAGCCTGGCGGAGACCCAGACAAACCGCATACTTGCAGCCAGGACTGGTGAGGTGGTTACTTCAGGGAGGGAGCTACTG
Organism: Protopterus annectens; assembly: GCF_019279795.1. Lineage (NCBI taxonomy): Eukaryota > Metazoa > Chordata > Ceratodontiformes > Protopteridae > Protopterus > Protopterus annectens. The sequence goes on along the minus strand of NC_056743.1, from coordinate 876,230,549 downwards.
TGTTGCAGTGAGATTGAAGGTAAGCCACAGCTGCTTGTGGGTACTGAGGTGTTCCCTTGGACAGAGTGACTGCAAAGGTAGAGGTGAGTAGTAGTACCCAGGCTGACAGTGAGGCACTGCTTTCAGAGGATGCCAGACTTCCTGTGGAAGTGGAGCTGGGAAGGGTTACAAAGAGAGAGATTTTGAAACAGGCTCATCTCTCAGACCCTACATTACAAGGCCTGAGGCAGGTAGCTAGTGAGGCACCTGATTCTCAAGAGAGGAGGTAATCTGTATACTAGGACAAAGGGTTACTGTGCAGAGTGTGGCCCCCTGAGGGAGGGCTAGAAGGTGAGAGGATACAGCAGTTGGTAGTGCCTAGAGCCTACTGTCTGGCGCTTTTAGCCATAACCCATGATATTCCATTTGCACGCCATATGGGCATAAAACATACAAAGAGACATATTGTGCAGATCTTTTATTGGCCTGAAATATCCAGAGATGTAACAGGGTACTGCAGGACCTGTGAGCAGTGCCAAAAGGTAGGCAAGGCAGGAGACAAGGTGTGAGCTACTTTGATGCCTTTGCCTGTGATTGAGGAGCCATTTCAGAGGGTAGCTATGGATATTGTGGGGCCTCTGAGTACCCCCAAGTCCCACAGGGAAAAAGTATATCCTAGTGGTAGTAGATTATGCTACAAGATGCCCTAAGGCAGTGGCTCTGTCCTCCATTGAGGCAGAAAAGGTGGCAAATGCTTTGTTAGAGATTTTCAGCAGAGTATGTTTCCCAGAAAAAATGCTGACTGACATTGTTGCCAATTTCATGTCAGACTTTGCTGGCTTTTCTCAAAGTACTGTGGGGTTGATGCACCTGAAGACCATCCCCTACCATCCCCAGACTAATGGTCTCTTTGAGAGGTTAAACTCTACAATAAAGTCCATGCTATGGGCATTTGCAGACCAGTTTAAGAGGGAGTGGGACAAATATCTGTGCTGTCTGTTTGCTTACAAAGAGGTTCCTCAGGAATCCACAGGTTTTTCAACCTTTAAGTTGCTGTATGGGCATAGGGTGAGGGGACCTCTAGATTTAATTTGTGATGAGTGGGAAGGTGTGTGTGAATCCCACAAGGAGTCCTGTAGCATATGTCCTAAACCTCAGGACAAGGCTTAGGGAACTCATTGGCTTGGCCCAGGAGAACCTGGCAGAAGCCCAACAACAGAAAAAGGTATGGTATGACAGGAATGCTCGAGCTAGAGAGTATGTTGTAGGGCAGCAGGTAATGGTTCTCATTCTTGTCAGACACAACAAGCTGCAAACAGCTTATGAGGGACCCTCCAAGGTGGTAAGAAAGGTAAGTGATATCAACTACATGGTGGAACTGCTAGGCTGGAAGAAGGAGCACAGATTGTACCATGTTAACATGATGCAGCCTTACCATGATAGGGAGGCCCTTGTGCTGAGTATTTGCAGTGGATTGCAGGAGGAGTCTGAGGTAGATCTGATGACTGATGATCTCATTGAGGCTTGGACTGACACCTCAGTGGAAGGGGTAGCAATGTCTCAGGAGCCATCTCCTACCCAGGTTTGAGAAATACAAGTAGTGTTACAGGAGTTTGGAGACATGTTCACTGGGAAACCAAGGTGCAGCACCAGGTAGATACAGGACCCCAAAGGCTTATTAGGCAGGCCTCTTATAGGGTGCCTGAGAGAGTCAGACATACTCTGAGGGAGGAGATACAGGAGATGTTGGAACTAGGGGTAATTCAAGAATCCAACAGTCCCTGGGCATCCCCAGTGGTGCTGGTGCCAAAGAAAGATGGCAGCACCAGGTTCTGTGTGGACTACAGCAAATTAAATAGTCACACGGAGTCAGATGCTTACCCCCATGCCTAGGGCAGATGAGGCTTTAGAGCAGCTGGGTGTGGCTAAGTATCTTACCAGCATTGATCTTACCAAGGGTTACCGGCGGGTTCCCTTGACTCCCAGTGCTAGAGAGAGATCAGCCTTTGTGACTCCTTTTGGCTTTTATGAGTTTACAAAGATGCCCTTTGGGATGAAAAATGCCCCAGCAGCTTTCCAGAGGCTGGTAGATCATATCCTAGCAGGAAGATTTGGCCTTGCTTACCTAGATGATGGTGCCATCTACAGCCATTCCTGGCAAGAGCATCTTCAACATGTCAGAGCGGTGCTGGGCAGACTACAGAGGGCAAGGTTGAACATTAAGCCCAGCAAATATCAGGTGGGTATGGCAGAGGTCTCCTACCTCGGACATGGAGTGAGGAAGATCAAACCAGAACCTGCCAAAGTGGAAGCTATTCAGGCATGGCCTGAGCCTGTTACCAAAAAGCAGGTGAGGACATTCTTAGGGACAGCAGGGTAGTACAGAAAGTTTGTCCCCAGTTATAGTACCATAGCTGCTCCCCTCACATACCTGACAAGGAAAAACAGCCCAGATAAGGTAGTGTGGACCCCAGCATATTAGCAGGCATTCCAGAAGCTTTGGGAGGACCCCCTGTGTTAGCCAGTCCAGATTACAGCAAATAATTTGTTGTGCAGGTGGATGCTTTGAATCTTGAGGTGGGGGCTGTACTTAGCCAGATTTCTTCAGAGGGAGAAGAGCACCCAGTGGTTTATCTCAGTCGTAGGCTTCAACCCATGGAGGAAAGCTATGCAGCTGTAGAAAAGGAATGTCTAGCCCTAGTGTGGGCACTGTGGAAACTTGAGCCTTATCTGTATGGAAGACCATTCGCTGTAGTTACAGATCACAATCCCCTAACATGGTTACACCAAGCAAACCAGCAAAATGCCAAGTTGCTAAGATGGTGCCTAGAGTTGAAAGCGCATATATGTCAGTGCAGCACCATAGTTGGGGTTAGATGGGCTGTCAAGGCCGGGAGTGGGATAAGCAAGTCTCAGATAGACCTAACCCTCTCAAGCAGCATTTCTCAAGGGTCACTTGAAAAACTAGCTTGAGTTCTCCCGGGGGGGGGGGTATTTGAAGGCTACCAGCCTAGCTAGCTAGAATTTTAAAGGTAATTCTGTCATTTGTCAATATTAATATAAGCCACAGGCTTGTTCTCTTAAATGTAAGAAAATTGTGTTAAATGTTGAATGTCAAAAATGTAACAGTGCCCTCTGCTGGAAGAAAGCTGATAAGTCAAGACTTGTATGACTTTTTGATCTCAAACACGGATCTGTGATGTCTGGACCAGCAGATTCTTTCTGTTTTGAGACCTGAGTTAATTGCTAGATTTTACGTATATAATGTCTTTAATTGCTGTGGTTTGCTGACCAGGTGCAAGATCAGAGTTTCTCTTAGCCTGGGAACCAGAAAATAATGATGTAATCGAAAATGAGTCAGCAGTGATGTATTATCAATTTAAAAGACTCCGAGAGAGAGCATTTTGGATTTTGTCTAGAACTGACCACTCACCATCACTTGCTTTGCTCTGTCTGTATGCAAGTCAGATCTTAGACTTTAGTGTCTCTTTTAAGGAATATATAGAAAATAGTAAGTTTAGACTAGCTGTTTTCTATATTTGTCACACTATTCTACAGTATTATTTTAAGCGCTTTCCTGTGATCTCTGAACTCTTGATTACCACTGTATAGTAAGAAGTATTGTATTGTGTTTTTATTATTTATTATTAAATGTTTTTAAACCTTTCAACTGTGGCTGTTTTGTGTAGAGATAATTTAAGCTCTAGAGTGCATTGCATGTATACAGTGATACTGCCAAAGCCACTCCCAATAGCTTTAGCCCTAGTTCACACTATTTGGATAACAGTAATATTACACAGTGAGATTGGTCACCCTTCAGGAAGGGCCTTAGAGTAACTGATAAGTAAGGGTCCTGGTGGCAGTGGATTACTACCTTATAGCCTGGGCAGAAGGGGCATACCTAGCGAACCTGAGCCAGCCTTCCCCAGGCTGTGTGTGTGTATATATATATATAAGTCATATCTCAGTATGTGTGAGCTACTTGGCAGGGATACGAAACACTGGTTGGACAGAGGGAGTGCTGGGAGGACTTAGCTTGGAACCCTAATTATGGACTCCACTCTATAGCTGTGCTAGTGGAGAGTCTTATTGGGGATCTGGCGAGAAATCAGCCCAGACTGACTGCGATCCTCTGTGTGCTCTTAAGGGAAATTGTACTTTACTGTGTGTGTACTTCTCAATGTGGATGCCCCTCACTGGTGTTAATGGTGAGGATTGAGGCTCCTTGATTACTGGGCCAGTGCACGGGCATCACTTATCTGAATAAGATTTCCTCTTGGATATCTTTAAGAGACACTGTATTAGTTCAGATATTTTAGTCTTTCACAATAACTTAAATTTTCACATCCATGGATGCCCTTGGCATATTTCTGTTATACTCTTTCCAGTTTACTCATGCTTGTTTTTTATAGGGTTTCCATATTGTTATTCCATACTCAAGTTTGGGTTTAATGCAACTAACAAACAATGACTTCATTATTTTTGATTTCCTAGACTTTATAAATCTTTTTGCACAACATATAGTTCTATAACTATCATTAACCAGTTAGTTGATATGATTAGAAAAACTCCTAACTGAATCTACCCATATACCCAGGTCTTTAAATGAATCTACAGTTTCAATCATTGTGTGCTGTAATAAATATTCACCTTTCATTTTGTCTCCCAAATCTTATATGCTTAGGTTTTGATGTATTTATCAACATAGTATTCTCCTGTGCCCAAATGGTCAATTTAGTCAAGTTATTTTGCAGACATGCCTTATCTGCAATGCATGTAATCAGTTTATCCAGTTTCAGGTCATCTGCATATAGAACACAGTCGATAAAAAGGTTAGGTCTGAAAGATGCAATATAAACAAGTAAGGGCCTAGGACAGAGCCCTGTGGGGGCACCCTGACTGTAACCAAGGATTTCACCTGTCCAGTTGCTTTATGATATTTGCCATGTCCTATTTGTAAGCCATGGAGCTATCTATCTTATCAAGAGCACATAAATCCCTAGTTGTACTAATTGATCAGTGTTTTTGTTTATGAACCTATCAAATGCTGAAGCTAAATCTGTATAAATTGCATCACAGCACAATTTTTCATTCATAGCTGTTGTAGAACATCGTGTTATAGGTGGTAATAGATCTGCTTTCAACATATGCATGCTGATATATGGTTTCAAATCCCAGCCTATCCAGTTCTGATAGTAATGTGTCCAGTATTACCTTCTCCGTTATTTTTCCACAACATGAAAGTAGACTTAAGGGTCTGTATGACTCTGGATTTGTCCTATTCCCCTTTTCCTTAAAGATAGGCGTAATAAGCGCATGTCGCCAATCTTGAGGAATCTCCCCATATTTATATGACCTAGTGAATAATAAATATAATGGTACTGTAAGTTCTTGCTGAAGTGTTCTCAGGTCATTTTTAATAAGTTCTCAGGTCATTGTTAATAATTCCGTCTCCTCCCTGTGCTTTGGATCCAGTTTGTGCAGTTCTTTTTATTTATATATTTATTTGACATTTTTTGACTGGTTTAGTCCAACTGGGACAAAGCCCTATTTCAGAGGAGACCCAGGGAGAAAAGCTCCACAGAAAAACATACAATTTTTAACATAAGATGAACCAAAAAATTACATAAACGTAAGTAATAGTAAGATTAAGATTGATTTAAGATGAAGTTTTCAATATAATCCTAATTTGATTCCAGTATCGAGTTAACTAGATGTCACTCTGACATCTTATTACCCCTTTTGTGGAGCCAAACTGTTTTCCATAAGATTTTATAAATATATCTGTAATCTGTTGTGTCTGAGAATAAGTCTTAGAATCTGCACACAGTTTATCAGTTTGTGTGCCTTTACTCCTTCACATTCTGTATATCTATAAAAAGTTTCCTGTTATGCTCAATATCTTTTATTTAAATTTTCTTCAAAATTTCCTTGATCTTGTCTCGCACTATGCTTAATCTGTTTGTCCAGCTTGTTTATTTCAGTTTTTCTAAAGTTGTAGTTTGACTCTCTTCCATTTCTTAAATTTTTCTCTCCCTCACCTTAATTAGATATTGTGTTGTTATGAAAATATATCCCCTTGATGTTGTATGCCTAGATCCTGATTTTTAAACATTTTTTTTGATTTTTTTTGTACTCAATTTCTCTTTCAAAACTTTCAGTATTCCATCTGCAGTTTTTCCACTGAACACCTCACTCCAGTTAGTTTTACTTCCATATAATCTGCAAGTAGCCTTCTGTGCATTGGCTTACATTTCAGTTTGGCAGAATAATCTAGCAACAAATTTGCCTTTATAATTCCATGGTCACTGCACGTCAGTGGTGGTAAAACTTGACTTGAAGTTACAGTAATTTCTTTGGGAATACAAACAATGTGTAACATGTTCCATTCCCTGGTATGTTTTTTTTTACAATCTGAAGCAATTGTTCCTGAATATACGCTATGAATAATTACCTTATTAACGTTGTTGAATCAATATTATTCCAGACTTTTTCTGGTAAGTTTGTCCCCAGCTAATATTATTCTTCCCTCTTGTGTTTCATGCAAGAAATGTATGAATTCCTCTAGGTGATCTGCATTTGATTTTGGCAGTCTATACACTCCAACAGTTGTTATATGTTCCAGGGTTGTCTTTGTCACAGTTACGCAATCTATAGTATTGGTATTATCCCTGAACATGTAATAATCACAGGTCTCATAGCTATCTTTAATCTCTATCATAACACCTCCACCTGATTTTTTGTTAGAATGTCTGTTACAGTAAAAACATTTATACCCTGACAGAACTGGTTTCCAGTGATTGTTATTTAACCATATTTCAGAAACAAATAACGCCAATCTTCTGGAAACGCTGCACATTTTTCAGTAAAAAAAATTTGCATCAAATTTTACGATCTGTGAGCTGGTAAAAATTTTGACCTGGCAGAAATCCTGCCTAGTGTTTGTCAAATACTGCAAAATATCTCCTGAAAAAAATTCTCTTCCTGACCATCCTTTCTATAGGTGATTTGTGAAAATACGTCTCATCACCAGTACAAGCTATACTATCTAAGAGAGCTGTCAGCTCCCTACTAACCGTTGGAGAACCCTTGCGGGTATTGTCATGATTCATTTTCCCAGACTACACATGAGAAAAATTCCGTGGTACCTCAGGTCAGTCTGGATACAGCATCAACATAATGCCTTTACAGAGTTCAAAGCTTGAGTTTGAGTTACCTTGTTGGCCAGTTCAGCTATCGGTCAACCTAGGCCTTCCCTTGTCTCTTCCAGTTCCATTACAGTCTGTCACAAGTGAGGTATCAAACTTTGCATGAGAGGCTTTATCAGAAGGGGTGAAAGTGCAAGGTCTGTAGAACATGTCTGGTGTATAATGTCAAAGCAATAACAGTAATGAATGCTTTAAAGGTCTTAATGTCTGGTCTGTAGACAAAACCACAGTGATGTGTTATATAAACAATAAGGGTAGGTACCAGTTTTTAATCCCCTTTTTAGACTTGCAGTGATTGCCTGGGAGGTAGTAACTGAGCTCATTTGATTATTTTGCTTCATACATTCTATTAGAGCAGAACATTTTAGCAGATGAGCTGAAGAGGACAGACCCTGACAAATGAAAATGAAACCAGTGCCCTTCCAGGAATAGGTACAACTGTAGCGAAGACCTTAAATATATCTATTTTCCTCCTTTCAAAACAAAGTTTAAAAAATTTCTGCTTTAGGATTCTTTGTGTACAAATCTGGAAGACAGTTGCCTTCTCATTCCCATGGACAGGAATGTTTTGTGCTTTTGCCACCCTTTCCACTGATATCCAGGGTCCTTCTAAAGATTCAGAAAGAGTCTCCAAACTTCTATTCTTTTGAAGTTAGCCAAGGACAATTGCAACAAGTTTCCTCACAGACTGGATTTACTTGCACAAAACCTGGGCTATTTGATGCATCCCAATCCAAGTACACTTCAGTTAATGGCTTAGAAGATGGACTTTGGGCACATTTTAGGCAGCTTTTTACTCGGGATGTGCAGCAGGTGCTAAGGGAGAATAAGCATACCTGTTAATAGGAAATTGCATATGTGCAAGTAGATAAGATTTTCCCGTTGATGCCATACCGAGAACTAGGACCCTTTTTTAGGTCTGGATGCCTCTAAGTCTTGAGTATGTGTTATTTTCCTTTGGTGTCTCCTGCTCTTCTTTCATTCATCTTGTGGCTTGTCTACCCTTAGATCTCCCTTTTCTTTCTCTCCTCTGTTTTTGGAAAAGGTCTTGCATATCCATCTGCTTAGCAAATGGATGGCTTTTCTTTTGGATCTTAACTTTGTGCTTAAAAAGCTGAGGAGTCTTCCATTTGAACCAGCTCATCAGACTAATTTGAGGTCTTTTACTTAGAAATCTGCCTGTCTTACTCTTCTTGCTGAAGTCATACCACTATCTGAGTTAACAAACTTTTTTTTTTTGGCAAGTCAACTCTAGCTAATTTTTTATACAGACAATGTTTCTTTGAGAACTTCTCTGTCTTTTATGCCTATTCAGAGTTTACTTTAAGCCAGCCTTTTGATCTGTCTGTCTTCTTTCCAGAGCCTAAAAACAAGTGAGAGAATTATTCATACTTTGGATGGCCACAGGCAACATGGACACTAATTGGACTGAAAAAAGGAAGGCCGATCACCTTTTTTGTTTTCTTGAAGGTAAGAAAGGACAGCCAGAATCAAAGCCGACAGCTTCTAAAAGATAACAGAAAAATAGTGAGACTACTTACACCATAAGAAGTTACTGCCAGGCAGGGTTAGAGCTTACTCTTCCAGGGTCTTTGCTTTTTTCTGTAGCTTTTTAGAAAGGGGTGGACTCTCGAATTACACAGGCAGCAACTTGGTCCTTTATACATCCTTTCACAAAGAATTATAATCTGGATTCCTTTTCCGTTTCCAGAAAAACTTTACTAGGACCATTGTCTAGGGGCTCCTGAATGTTTCCCTCCTCCCTTTATAATCAAAAGCCTTAGATAATCTACCCAAATAGGTTAGGCTACTGCAACAGCAATCTATTGTTGAGCCTAGTACAATTGTGTTAAACTTCCCATAACAGTAGATCTTCAAAAAGATCACTTTTGCATTAGCTGTCCCCTCCTCCCTTGTTCTGGGAGTAGTCATTTTGCCCAGGAGTGGATGTATTTACATGTGTGTGTATAATATAGTTATTTCTTTTGTTTACTCCTTTTCGTGATATTTTCTAGAGGTGGGCAGGTCAGGGATATTTGAAGAAGAGCCAAACCAGAGCTGAGCCAAGGGTCTGGGTTGGCTCTTGAATACCATTAAGAGCCAAGCCAGAGCCAACAGTGAAAAATGGCTGGGGAGATGTAATAAAAGTAACATATATACAGTGTTTAAGATTTCATTATGAAACTTTTACAAGGAGCAACAGCAGGACATGTTCCTCTAATCACTCATAAAAGTGGGGCTTTGGTCAGAAAAAATAGTGGATTACACTTGGGAAACTGTATTTAGAGCTGTACTCAACTTCAGATAACATGAATCTATGTGCACTTTAACTTCAGAAAAAAAATCTGCATACACTTCTGGCGGAAACAAATAAAACGGCATCTACACACTTTTTTACTGAATTAAAAAAATAAGCATCCATGAACACAGAACTCATCCTGCACTGTGCTCTCCTGTCTAAATCAACTGCTATTAACTGCATAGGTTTCCTGATAACTGTCCATAATTTGAGAATTGGAGATCGTATCCCTCCAAAAGTACATAATACAAAAACCTGTAAATCTGTCAACATTTTAAGTTTATAAAAGCAATATTTAAAAATCTGTTCCTGATTTTGGGCATTGGTCTTTCATTATTTTTGACTTTAATCAGAATTTTTGTATACTGCAAATGAAATATTGTCTGTATGTATGTGTGTGTGTATATATATATATATATATATATATATATTAAAACCAAGCTCAGTCTGTAGCTCGCCCACCTTTTTAACTCTGTTGAATAGACTGTGGGGATGTATCCAGAATTTTGGAGAATGCCCCTGATTATGCCTCATATTTTTGCCTTGTTCCCATAAAAAAAATGATGATCTGGTGCAATTACTTAGGATTACAAAAAATAGTTTCATACTTATTGATCTGATGTCAATGTTCATTCGTTCATGACAGCTGGGGCACTTGGGTTTCGGTTGCCGTCGCCATTGAAACAAGCTTCTGCCAGCCAGAAACTCTCGAGCTAAGAGTACCCATAGCCACTGTCTTCCCTTCCCTTCAGATGTTGTTTGCCGCATAGTTTCAAGACACGTCAGGCTGTGCTCTCAAGCGAAGTCCTTTATTTCTAAATATTTCTTGGTATTTTTTTCTCTCTTGTAGCACCCATCTTTAATATTTCTTAGTTGCTTATTCCTTATTATTGAATGAGTGCGAGTGCTGTTTTACCCTCATTTTTACTCTTTTGTTTTTCTGCTTACCATAGTTGATATAGGCCCCACCCTTCCCTCTTACCTCAAGTAATTCTTAAATACCATAGTTGGTATGTTTTACTTTCTTCTCCTTTACTCATTTGGGTATTTCTCCCGCTACCATTGTTGGTACGCCCCCCAAAAAAAATCTTTCCTTACTTATCTTTGTTATTTAACTGTTGTTCACGTGTGTGTTAAGGTCATGTAAACTGCGGTTAATTACTCTAGTGACTTACCTTAGAAATGGCTGACAAAAAAGGTACAACTGGTTTTAAATAGTGTGACAAATGTGGCAGGAAGATGCCTAACTTGGATGGACATCTTTCCTGCATTTATTGCTTGGGGGTTCCCCACTTAGAAATTCAACCTCCGTGCAACCTCTGTATAGGTTTGTGTCCAGACCCTTGCAGAGTGTCAAAATAAGTTGATCCTAAAGGGGTTGTTAAAACCCCCTTTTTCAGAGGCTTTGTCTGAGGCGGAGGTGTCAAAACCTCCTAGAAAGGAAGCAAAAAGAGGAACCATTTGGTTCCAGCCCGTCCTCATTCTTAGGAGCCAAAATTTTCCAAGGCCAGGTTTCAATGGAACAGAGGTCAAAGCAATCAAAATCTGCACTATCTGTCTTGCCAACGGAGTCTACTGCCCCTTCCACGGTGCCATCTATCTTTATGAAACAGACTACAATTACTAAGGTAACTATCCTTTCCATGGTACCTCAGACCCCTCTCTGCACCAGTAATAGTTTCTCCCATAAAACTGGTCACTTCCCCCAACTCAACCTTTTTGTCTTTCGACCGCGGTGCCAAAGGTCGAAAGCCTAGCCAAGACTCTGTTCCACATCAGTTGACCCCTTTGTTGGTCAGCAGCTTAGTCCATTTATTGATCATCTTGAATCTCCCTCGGGGATGTCCATTTGTTCCACTGGGAGTCTTTTGGAGCTTGACGTAGTTAAACTGGTAGATCAGCTCTTGGTGGCCAGAGGTATTCCAACCCCTTCTAAGACCTCCCTCCTGCCCAGAGCCAAGGTGTTGTCTCCACAGACTCCAACTTATTGTCTTCCTTCGACCTCCCAGCAGGATTTGGAGCCCTCAACTCTGACTCCCCTTTTGGTGCCAACTTCTTTGGTACCGATGGTGGATCTCATCTTGGTGCCGGAATCCACTCTGTAGACCTCTGCTCAGTCAGAGTTGACCCCACCCACAAGACCATGACTTGGCTGTCTGCTCTGGAATCCCTAGTACTGCACTTATTTATTTTTCTCATGTCGCCGTTTATGGTTCCAGTTGCTTTGACAGTTCCCAGCCCTCTCACTGCTCCTTTTCTGGGGCTGAGCACGATGGAGTGGGGTGTGACCCAGTTCTGAGGTTGTCTTTCTCCTTTCCGGGCTCCCATCCATCTTCAGGTGGACTTGCCTTTCAGATTATTGAGAGAGCACTAGCCTCAGCAGGCTCACAGTTGGCACCCTCAATGTCAAAATCTCATATCTGAGAGTGCTCTGATTCACAGTTGTCAGTCTACTACTTTGGGACAGCAGACACGGGAGCAGCAAGACACCCTACTGTAGGGTACCCTCTCTTCAGAGTTCTGTTCAGAACCCCCCCCCCTCGATGAGCCACCCTTAAGAGATCGTGCAAGAGGAAATACGTGATTCTCTGGAAGAATCTGTCGAATACAGACTTCGATGAAGGAGAAGGGTCCCCACGGTCACCCACTGAGGGGTGACGAAGCCCACCAATCCTTCCTGTGAAGTGCCCAGCCTTCTACTTCCTGTGAAGTGCCCAGCCTTCTACTTCCTGTGAAGTGCCCAGCCTTCTACTTCCTGGGTGACCCTGCCTGCAGATGAGTTAGTCAAGCTCATCATGCGGCATGCTTGGAAGGCCCCTGACACCGTAGAGCCAGTCCCCCAGAGGATTACCCCCACTGGTCCAAGAGTTTAGTTGTAGATGCTGTGGTGGTGGCAGCGGCCACAAAGAAGGAATTTGCAGGGGAGAGTTCTGCTGTCCATCCTCCAAACTGAGTCTTGGACGTTGGACAGATTAAGGAAGTGGGTTTATGCTTCAATGACCTATGCCATTCAGTCGTTGAATTATCTGTCACATTTTACCCATCTTCAAAGGGACCTGATCACAGAACTCTCAGGAACCCTGGCAGGAGCAGTGTCTGGTGAGGTACATGACAAGGTTGCCTCCCAGCTTGCCACCCTAGAATGTAGCTCTAACTTCTCCATGCGGTTGATCACACATACAACCAAAGGGGCGGCTAGAGCAGCTGGTGCTTGCTTTGTCATGAGATGTCATGCGTGGATGCACTTGTGTGGTTTCACAGACCCTTTCAAGTCTTCCTTCATCAGTGCTGCTGTTGACTCTTCCTCGTTGTTTGGCCCAAATGTTAAACACATTAGCCAGATGTGAAAATAACAGAAAGACCCTTTCTGTTGTAGGCATACATTTTTCTGCTCCTCAACAACCCTATTCCAGGAATCAGAGGAGTGGGAAGATGTGGTTCAGGAAGTCCCAAGGGCCTTTTCGGGAAACACGGTGAGTTTTCTCCCCGGGGCAGAGGGGGTAACTCATCACGGAAGACACCTCTCCCATGGCAGAGGGGGCCCACATAACCAGGGTTCCAGGGATTCATTCTCTGGGCAACCCTTTTAGCGCTCCTGAGGAGCGGCCTGATTGCTTACCTCTGGAGGCAGTCGGGGGAAGTTTCTCTCTGCACCACTTGGCCCGGCATTCAATAACATCATATTCTTGGGTGCATACCATAATTACCAGAGGTTACCATATCCTCTTCAGTCATTATCCAAGGCTCCAATGGCACATTTCTGATGTTGCTCCCAGTAAGAGGGACGAAGCACCTCAAGAAATTCAAAAACTGCTCAGAAACAGTCATCCAAACAGTCAGACGAGACCAAATAGGATCCAGATTTTACTAAAGATGCTTTTTAGTGCCAAAAAAGACAGGGGGCTGGAGGCTGATTCTAAACCTCAGTATCTTGAACAAGTTTGTCAGACAAAATTCTGGATGGTCACAATTCAGTCTATCCTTCCTTTTCGGGAAAAAGACGATTGGATGTGCTCTAGAGATCTTCAGGATCCGTATTACCATATAAAAATGGGCGCTCCAGAAGAGATCTCTGCTTCTGGCTGGGAGCCAGTCATTACCAGTTTCAAGCACTGCCCTTTGGTCTCACCACAGCTCCCAGGGTGTTAAAGTGCATTTCAGTGGTAGCAGCTCATCTGAGACTGCAAGGATTCCGGGTGTTTCCATATTTAGATGATTGGCTCCTTACCACCCCCACCAGGCATCTACTGCTTCATGTGTTCTACTACACTCTGGAACTGGTAGAGCTCTTAGGCATTTCAATAAACAAAGAAAAGTCAATTCTAGAACTCACTCAAAACTTAGAATTCATTGGAGCAACATTCAACACAAGATCCTGTCTGGTTGCTCTACCTCTTCACAGATTACAAAGGTTAAGGTCACAACTCCAAGCGATACTCTGCCAAGAGATAGTCCCAGCTCGCTTAGTCGAACAAGTACTAGGGTCAGTGGCAATGACAATCACCCTAGTTCCCCTGGCAAGATTCCACATGAGGCTGCTTCAGTGGCTCCTAGTGTCACTTTGGTCTCTGTTAACTCATCCCTTGTCTTTTCCAAGCCAAATAACAAATCAATGTAAACAGGATCTGAATTGATGGATGAAGTCAGAAGAGGAGTTATGGAATCACCCTTTTTCACCCCCTCTGTCCAAGGCCGTAGTGACCATGGATGCATCCCTGATGGGGTGGGGGAGGCATTTTCAGGGAAAGATAGTCCATGGCACTTGGTCCCCCTCTGAGGCCAATTTCCATATTATCTTCCTAGATCTGAGGGCGGTGTTTCTAGCATTGCAAGCATTCCAATCTGCCTTTCTGTCAGGAACAATTGCTATCCAATCAGACAACATGTCTGTCTGGTACATCAACAAACAGGAAGGAACCAGATCCTATCCGTTATATCGAGAAGCCATGAGGGTATGGCAATGGGCGATCACCTCCAACCACTTTCTGATAGCAATGCACATTCCGGGGATCTCCAGTGTGATTGTGGACAAACTGAGCAGATGCATTCTCCTGCCTCACGAGTGATCTCTCAATCCAATAGTAGCAGTGGAGATATTTCATCATTGGGGTCAGCCTTGCTGTGATCTGTTTGCATCTCCCATGAACCACAAATGCAGCAGCTACTTCGCCCACATCTCCCCTCAGGGGAGTCCCTGAGAGATGCTCTTCTGCACAATTGGCCTCAGGGACTGCTTTATGCATTTCCTCCCATTCCCCTAATACCCCAGTTCTTGAAGAAAGTGCAAAGGTTGAGAAGCAAAGCAATCCTCATTGCACCATATTGGCCCCGTCAAGTCAGGTTCCCCTTTCTTTAGCCTCACCTAGTTCACTGCCCATGGATGCTGGACCCAACTTCGGGGTTCTTGTCTCATCTGCATACCACCCTTCCAACTCTCAAGCTGACCGCTTGGTACCGCCACTTCCGGTAATTGCCAGGCAGAATAATCCGTCTTCCCCAGTACAAAAGATACTTCTGGCTTCCCATAAGCCATCCACCAGGAAACTTTTTATCTTAGTAAATGGAACAGATTTCTGATCTGGTCTCGAGGAGAAGGCCTATACCCCTTTTCAGCCTTGATTAATAAGGTGTTGGAGTATTTGTCAACTTTACTCCAATCAGGAGCTTCAGCTTCTACTATTAGAGTTCATTTGGCGGCTATTTCAAGTTTCCATAATGGCTTTGATTTTTCCCTGATATCTCACCGCCTCCCAAAACTTTCCTAAAGGGAGTTGTGTATTTAAAGCCACCTTTTAAAGAGCCCATTGAACCTTGGAATTTGACTTGTCAGCCCTTTGAGCCAACAGCCACCTGTGACATAAAATTTTTATCTTGGAAGACCTTATTCCTGGTAGCCATCACTTCAGCCAGGAGAATATCAGAATTGCAATCCTTATGTGTAAAGCGCTCATACATCATTTTTCATAGAGAGTCACTTGTGACTAATCCCTCCTTTTCTACCCAAAGTTATCTCAGAGTCCGAAATTAACCATTCCATTGACCTGCCAGTTTTCTTCCCAAATTTTTCAAACAAATGAGAATATTGCTTGCATTTGTTGGATGTACACAGACAATTACATTTTTACTTGGACAGAGCGAAACCCTTCAGAGAATCTGACCAACTATTCCTGTCCTTTTCAGGTCCTCAACTAGGCAAACCAGTTTCCAAATTCACCTTGTTGAAATGGTTGAGAGACCTTTGTTTATCATCAAAATAAAATGAGTCCATCAGCTAAAGTCAAGGCTCACTCTATCAGGTCAGTTTCCACTTCGGTGGCTTTCCATTTTAGGGCATCTATGGATGACATTTGCGCTGCAGCTACGTGGGCTACCCCTCGTACCTTTACCACTCATTACAAATTGGATATGGTCTCCAGAGGAAGCGCATTCTTTGGCTCTATGGTGCTCAGGAATATCCTTCCATAGGGGGGACTCTGTCCCAACTGTCACGAATGAATGAAGATTGACCATATCAGATAAAGAAGTTATGTTCTTACCATAATGTTCCGTCTGCGTTTTCGATTTTCATTCATTCTTGACATCCCACCCTCCTACCCCCTCCAAAGGCTCCTGGTGGTCCAGAGCTAGCCCTGGTTCAGTAGTAGGGCAGTTGCTCAGACAAAGCTTCTGCTTTTAGTTTTCTATGGGCAAACGATCTGAAGGAAAGAGAGGCACTATGGGTAATCTTAGCTCAAGTGTTTCTGGGTGGCGTGAGCTTGTTTCAGTGGCCAAATCAGTTCTGAGGACGGAACCGAAACCCAACTGTCCAGAATGAATGAAGATCGACAACACAGATGGAACATTATGATAAGAACATAACTTCCTTTTTGGGAAATGCGTGATCTGATGTCAGTTTTCATTCTGTCCTCAACCCATAGGTCTGAATCCGATCCCTCGGATTCAACTTGGCTGCTACTATAGCTCGTGGTAACCAAAAAACTCTCAAGCCTCCCCCTTACTTATAATGCACTCTTCCCAAGTACCTCAGATCTTGTTTGCCATTGTTCACATTAGAAGTGACCAGTTGTTCTCTGGCAGATAAGTCTATTTAACTGAATTTAAAATTTACTTTTCTAAATAGTTCTTTTTGCATTTTCCCTGTTTCTTTTAGTGTAGCTTATACCCCTTACTTAACAACAGCTTTCTTGCTGTTATTTTGCATTTCCTTTCGTGTGAAAATATCTCTGAATGCTGTCAATGGTATTCTTTCCCATTACACTTAGTGTATTCCCCTTTTATCATTGTTGGTATTTCCCCTGCCTCTTTTTATCTTTTTTTTTTTCTTCTAAAAAAATCCTTAGTTTTTGCTTAACCTTTTTTTCTCCAGTATGGCAAAAAAGAAAAAAGGGGGCAGCTAGCTTAAAAAAATGTGAAAAATGTCAGAGGAAATTGTCTTTTTCTGAAGCACATACTTTGTGTGTTTATTGCTTGGGACCCCATCATCTCCAAGAAGATTGTTTTGTTTGCCATGTGTTCAACCATAGAGTTGTGGCTGAATGCAAGAATAAGCTGATTTTAAAAGCTCTTCTTCCATCAGCATTCAGTAAGGCATTTTCTGGAGCTTCCCTTTCCAATAAACACAAAAAAGCAAGTCAGCTTCATCTTGTCAATCTTTGGCATCAAAAACATCTGAAAAGTTGGAGGCATCTGTCGGCTCAGGCTTGTGTCGGACCCACATTTTTTAATCGTACAACATCCTTGGATCCGAAAGTAAAAAGAGACATATGGATGCATCCACTTGTTTGGATTAGACATCTGACAAGACTAAACCTTCACCAGATCAGACAATTTGACTTCGAGCCTTCCTGATTTACCAAGGACTCAATATTCTCCTTGAGCTGACCTGGTCCCATTGAGTCCCTTCCCCCTTTTTGGAAGGACAAAAGTCACCTTTTCTAATGACTACCTGCTGTTCTAGGAGTTTGACCGAAGAGGACATGGAGAGACTGATGAGAAAGATTCTCTGAGCGCAGAGTATGCCAGGGGTTTCTTCGGTTCCTACCACTTTGGGTCAGGAGTTCCATACATCGGGTACCCCTCCTTTACATCCTTCTCTGACTTCTTTTGGAGCTTTGGAGTTCTTGGATCTGAGCTGCCCGGCACCGTTTGCTTCGGATCAGAAGATAACTCTTATCATCGGATCTGTCGTTGACTCTGAGTTCTTTGGCTCTGTTGGAGCCAGAGACCTTTCGGAGCAATAGCTGCCTAATTGGCTCAGAGGAGTTGGTATGGACTCCAAAGTTTTCAGAGCCATCCTTACATCTAGAGGCTTCTGCCTTGGGAGGACTTTCCTCTGAGTAGAGAGGGACTAGGATCCAGAGTCTTGCCATCTCAGATCCAGAGTTCTGTCCTTCTCAAGGAAGGTTAGCCTTTGAGGTTTTGGAGAGAGCCATGTCTGCTTCAGCAGCCCAGAAGGCACCTCCCTCCTTGGTTCTTCAGCTCCCAACCCTGTCATCTTTGCATGCAGAGTCTCAACCTTTCTTCACAGGAACGTTGAGTACCAAAACCCCAGGTTTCCCAGCAGGGCATTTCCAGTTCTTCTGATACCTCTCCAAGGCATCAGTTGGATTCCCTGGAAGAATCAGTCACCGTAGACACATACTTTGGCGAAGGGTCCCCAAGGTCACCTCCTGACAATGTGTTTAAAGACATCCTGGAAATTTTAAAACCGAGGTTGTTGGAAGCCCAATAATCCTTCATCTGAGGTGTTTGTATATCTGGAGGCTTTTGGTACTTCCCAGTCCATCTCCTGGGTGACTCCACCCACTGACGAGCTCATTGAGTTGATCTTTCGGTGGGCATGGAAGGTCCCTGACACATTGAGCTAATTCCACGGGAGACCATACAAAATTATTACTGCCCCTCAAGACAAACAATGTTGGACAGAAGGTTCAACTGTAGATGCCATGGACATGGTGGCAGCCACGAAGAAGGAACTAGCTGAGGAAAGTTCCTCTATTCATCCCTCAAACAAGGAGTCTCTGGTGATGGATATGTTCGGGAAGCGTGTCTATACTTTGACCTTCTTATGGTCACTGAACTAGTTGGCACACTTCACTAGATTAGAGGTATTTCATTAAAGAGCTTTCAGATTTCCTGTTAGGATCTGTATCTGAGGAAGTATGAGCCTCGGTCACTTCCCAGTTTGCTACCCTCCAGTCTATTTCTAACTGTTCCATGAGGCTTTTTTCACTTGTAGCTGAAGGAACCTGTAGAGCAGTGGGTTCAGGCAATGCCATTAGGAGGCATGCCTGGATGTGCTTGTGAAACTTTGTGGAGCCTTTCAAGTCTACATTCATCAGTGCGCCGTTTGACGGCACGTCCTTTTTTTGGCCCTAGCATAAGAAACATTCTCCGGGTATGAGAAAGATGGGAAGACTCTATCTGCAGTGATCCTTCTCCAGGAATCAGCAAAGCAGTGGAAAAATGTGGTTAAGAAAATCCCAAGAGTCTTTTCAAGATGCACGTGAAATTAGATGTTCTTCGTGTTTCACTGTTGCAGTCATTACGTTTGGGTAATCGGCTGGCAGGTTGCCCTCAGTCGGCCTGATTAACAAAGTCTTTGGTCCTGCGTTGGTTGCTGTCCCTTTTTCCATGATGTCAGTTCGTCAGGGGTATAAAACATGCAGTCGACGGCATTACATCAGTCTTTCTTGCCGCGCGGTGCCCGAAGCAGAAGCAGTTTGCAAGTGCTGGTCGGCCGACTCCTGAAATTTTTGTTTTCGAGTTTCAGAACCGAAGTCTTCAACTAAAAGCTAAGTACCCCATTGGAGAAACTTTTTCTTGCTCCTTACTGATGTCCATAAAAGTTAATAATTGCATTACTTGTGGGAAGCAATTACTTCATAAGGATTTTTATTTGTACTGTATTCCTTGCCTAGGCCCTGACCACAATATGCCTTGCTGTCGGTTTTGTGCTAAATTTAATCAATGCACGATTAAACGTTTGTATATTTTTGCATCTAAATATTTTGGCTCAAGATTTAATTATCCAGAAATGTCATTGGTTAGCAGTCTGACTACCAGAATACTTAAAAATCACAAAGAAAAAGACAGACTGTCGAGGTCCCAAACAGACGACGCTTCTCCTAAACCAGTCGCCATTACTCAGTGAGGCTTCGCAGCCCCTGATACCCGCTACTTCTGATTCGCAGGCCTCTTCTGAGACCCATTCGGAGTCCCGTATGCCGTGAGATGCTTCAGTTATGGAACCCGAGGATGTCTCTACCTTTAGATGGGTCCAGAGCCGTTGTGCAGGCACCGGCTTCTGAGGGTGTTTTCAGGCCTACAGATTTGTATATTAGACCGACTCCATCTTCAAAACTAAGGCCAAAATCTAAATCTGTCTAAAAACCGATGCCTGGGCCACATGTGCAGGCCCCTATGCCTAAAAAACAAATGATCAAAATGGCTGAAGATTTAATTACTCTGATCAGGGGTAGCCAACCCCCTCCTAAGAGGCCTAGGCAAGACATTGACTGTGAATCTTCTGAACAGGATTCTATTCTTGTGACTCTTCTAATGAACAGGATTTGTCGATTCCTACTTATGAGGACTCTTGATGCAGAAGAATTCCATTCCTTCTGTTTCTCTCCCTGAGGATTTTTCTTTTGGGGCAACTTTACATACCTTAAGGGAACATTTCCACTGGGAAAGTCAGGATTTCTCTGAATCTAATAAGAGACTTGGGGATTTTCTTCTTCTTCCTCAGCATAGGCCTTTGGCCATACCTCCTGTGCTAGACATTGTTGATGTTTTATTTTCAGAATCTAGTATGACTCCTGATTCTCTGCCTCCGGCTCCTTGTAAGCCAGACAGATACTACAGGGTGCCTTACTCCCACAAATACCTTTTCAAAAATCCCATTGCTGACCCTGAAACCATTTCTCAGGGTCCCAAGGACATTAAGGCCTCTACTGCTAAAAATCCTACCCCTTCTGATAGAGATTCCAGGGCACTGGATAGATGGGATAAGAAGGTTTACAGGTCTGCAACCTTGGCAATCCGGTCTTTAAACTGTCAATTTCATATGTTTAAATATCAACAGCATATCATGGGACTACTTAAACAGAAAATTATGTTAATCTCTGACTGTGTGGAAAGTAAGGATTTGCAGGATTTATTACATTCAGCTGAACAAGTTGCAATGTGGTTTTGATTCCTTGGAGGCCTCTTGCAGGGCGGCTGTAACTGGATCTGTGCTAAGAAGGCCTGCTTGGCTCAGAGAAAAGTCTGCCTGACAATGTTAAAGAAAAATTGTTGGATGCTCCTTTACAACAGGACCGTCTCTTTGGTAATAAGGCTGAAGAAGTGTTAAAGATGGAAGATAAAGCTAAATCTATGCAAACTGTGAAATATTTCTTACTAGTGCAACCTCCAAGATTTAGTAGGCACTGGCCTACTAAAAAATGGTCCTTTCCAGTCCCCTGGAAAGCCGCTAAAATCCAATCAAGACATTCCAAAGGCTCCAGGTTTCACTCAGAAGAACATTTAGAACAAAACAATGGGGTGCCTCCGCCTCCAAATCTGGAAGCAGCAAGGCACCTCCCTATAGTAAGCAGTCTCAATGACTTCCCCTACAATCACCAAGCACTTACCTTTTAGCAGTCCTTTTGGGGGAAAACTGGCACTTCATGCACAAAACTGGTAACTCATTACCCAGGACAAATGGGTTTTAAATTTAGTATCCCAGGGATACAGATTTCATTTCCACACGTTGCAAATCCCAAACGGATGGCCAGATCTGCCCCCATATCAGTGGGCAGATGCCCAGAAACAAGTTCTGTCCCTCATGAACATTGGGGCTATTCAACCAGTACCAGAAGAGGAAAAGGGACAAGGTTTCTATTCAAGACTTTTCCTGGTACCCAGAAAAGGCGAATCATGGCATCCATTTCTGGACCTATCCACTCTAAACACATTTCTGGACATTCCAAAATTCAAGACGTTGACTCTTCAACAGTCACTACCTATGCTAGGCAAAGATACCTGGTTGGTAGCTCTAGACTTAAGAGGCTTACCTGCATATCCCAGTCAGGGAATCTTGCAGAAGATACCTCTGCTTCAAAGCAGGCTACTTGCATTGCCAGTTGTCTGCACTGCCCTTTGGCTTATCTACTGCACCCAGGGTCTTCACAAAGTTCCTGGCACCAGTAATTGCATTTTGCAGGCAAAGAAATATCCAACTATATCCATACCTGGACGATTGTGTTATTCAGGCAGAAAACAAGGACATTCTTCTAAAGCATCTGGCGTTTGTAAAAAGGGTTCTGACTTGTCTAGGGTACACCATAAATGAAAAGAAATCACAACTGGTACCCTCTCAAAAAATTACATTCCTGGGTACAAGCTTGAATGCAACTGCCCAGATGACTTGCCTTATGCCAGAAAAGCAAATTCAGTTGGTCACTTACTTCAAACAGATGGCCACAAAAACTTTTAGTTATGTACTCACCATAACTTTAGATGTTTGGGATCCATCTCGCCTACATTCTGTACTGATGGGCTCGGAGCCGATCCCTCGGCTCCGACTCAGCACGCTTATGCTATAGAGCGAGGCCTCTTATTGGCTGAGCTATCTTTATCCCAGGATGCACCACCACTAATCCCCCAGATCTTGTTTGTCCGCATTCATGCACACATGCACAACTTGATTATATAACATTGTTAGATGTTTCAAGATGAAACAACAGGATTCGACCTTCTGATATCCTCTGATCTCCAAGGAAGGGGAAGGAGGGTGGGTTATTAGGAATGTGAGATGGATCCCAAACATCTAAAGTTATGGTGAGTACATAACTAAAAGATGTTATGTGATCCTATCTCGCCTACATTCTGTACTGATGGGACAGCGTCCCTAGCACCTAAATCCCGGGTGGCTCATTGGAAAACACTCCTGAGCACTGTGGAACCAAATGAAGCTCGTCCTCTAGATGCCACATCTAATTTGTAGTGTGAAATAAAGGTGTGCGGGGAAGACCATGTAGCAGCAGCACAAATGTCACTAATAGCAAGCTTAGAATGAAATGCTATCGAAGTAGCCATAGCCCTTGTAGAATGAGCTTTGACAGAGGCGGTAAGCTCTTTGTTAGAATAAAAATAAGCTTGAGTAATACAGTCCCTAATCCATTTGGCAGTAGTGACCTTTGTGACAGCTTTGCCCAATTTATTGTCTGCAAAGGATACAAACAACTGATCTGTTTTCCTTGTTTGTTTGGTCCTGTCTAAATAAAAACGTAACTGTCTGTGGACATCGTGTGTGGAATATGAACTCCGCTTTGTTAGAGTATTTTGGGAAAAAAACTGGAAGCTCTAACGATTGTTGTAAGCAGAAACTAGAACAAACTTTAGGGACAAAGGAAGGATTTGGCCTTCTGGATACTCTGTCTTTGTGAAAAACCAAGTACGGGGGTTTTACTGACAAAGCCTGAAGCTCTGAAACTCTTCTGGCAGAAGTAATCTCCACCAAAAAGGCTGTCTTCCATGATAGAAACTTTAGATCACATGTAGCTGCCGGTTCAAAGGGGAAAGAAGTCAAGGCGCGTAACACTATATCGAGATCCCATGGAGGTGCAGGATGAGAAATCGGAGGCCTTAATAGAGCAGCACCTTTCAAGAAGGTCTTACACAATCTGTTGCTCATTAAAGGTGGGTCTATGGATTCATGAAAATTAGAAATTGCTGCCAATTGTACCTTGATGGTAGAAACTGAAGAGCCTTGATTGAAAAGAGAAGTCAAAAATTTTAGAACTTCTGCCACGGGAATAGAAATGGGGTCCAGGCCCCGGAGTTGAGCCCAAATAGCAAATCTTTTCCATTTTCTAGAATACAGTTTCTTTGTAGCAGACTTATGGGCCGAAGATAATATGTGCACAACATCTGGATCCAATGTATGACTCCTGACTATCGTCGGAAGAGGAGGAGCCAAGCCGTCAATTTTAAGGTGTGTAGGGACTGGTGGAATAATCCCGACTGATGAACAAGTAGGTCTGGGATCTGATCCAGGAACCATGGACCTTCCAGAGCATGTTTCCGAAGATAGGGGAACCACACTTGACTAGGCCAGTAAGGAGCAATTAAGATCATTTTGCTCCCCAAGAAAGATGCCTTTTGAATCACCCTGGGAAGGAGAGGAACTGGAGGGAAGGCATAAAGCAAGCTGGTGGGCCAAGGACGGACTAGAGCGTCCATGGGGCTCTTCCCCGGAGCCGGGGTTAGGGAGAAGAATTCTTTGCACTTTGCATTCAGAGGAGTCGCGAAGAGGTCGCAACACGGAACTCCCCATTTGCTGAAAATCTGACTTGCAACTGTCATATTCAGTGACCATTCGTGAGGAGAGAGGATGGTTCTGCTCAATCTGTCGGCTATCACATTGGACTTGCCCGGTATGTGAGTAGCCACTAGGAAGCGTTTGGTCGAGACTGCCATTCCCAAACTCTCATGGCTTCTTTGCAAAGAGGATAGGACTTGTTCCCTCCCTGTTTGTTCAGGTACCAGACAACTGACATGTTGTCTGAGTGAACAGCAATTACTCCCTGAGGGAGATAATCGTGAAGGGCTTGAAGGGACAGAAGTACTGCCCTCATTTCTAAGATATTGATATGAAGTAAAGTCTCTTCCGGATGCCATTTGCCTTGGACTGACCTGCCCAGGGAATGCCCCCCCCCACCCCGTTTGGTAGGCGTCCGTGGTCAAAGTGGCCGCCGGAGGGGATAGAACAAAGGGTCGTCCCTGATCCAAGTTGGAGGGCACTAGCCACCAGCGAAGGTCCCGTTTGCAAGATTCCGTGATCCATACGAGATGACTGAGGGGGAGTTCCTGAAAGGACCACTGAGCTGAAAGAAGCCACTGGAGAATTCTCATGTGCAACCTTGCTAAGGGGACTAGAAGAACCTTGGTGGACATGGATCCCAATAGCTGCAGGACCATCCTGGCTGGAGCTTTGGGCCTGGGAAGTAAGGCTCGAACTTGAGTCTGTGTAGTTTGTATTCTGTCTGTCGGTAGATAGACCCGCATTCGGTTTGAGTCTATCTCTACCCGTATGAATCTTATTCGTTGAGATGGCAGCAACACAGACTTTGGCCAATTGAAGGTGATTCCAAGGGAACTGCCCAGTGATATAGTGGCTTGGAGGCTCTGCAGTAGTAGATGTCTGGAGGTGGCAGTTAGGAGCCAGTCGTCTAGATATGGAAACACCTGGAATCCTAGACTTCTCAGGTGAGCAGTCACGACTGCCAAACACTTGGTGAACACCCTGGGGGCTGTGGTGAGACCAAAGGGCAGCGCACGGAACTAAAAATGACTGCCTCCTAGGCTGAAGCGCAGATGTCTCCTGGACGCTTGATGTACCATGATATGATAATAAGCGTCCTTGAGATCTATGGAGCACATCCAAACACCCTTCTCCAGCAATGGGAGAATGGTTTGTAGGCTGACCATTCGGAACTTGGACTTTCTGACTGAACGGTTTAGGATGCTGAGGTCCAAAATGGGCCTCAAGTCCCCGGTCTTTTTTGGCACCAAAAAGAATCTTGAGTAAGTCCCTAATCCGATCTGGTCTGCGGGGACCGGTTGGATGACTCCTTTTTGCAGCAGCTTTAAAACTTCTGAGGCTGCAGTATCCCGCTGACTGGGTGGCGGGTCCGGGATTTTTTTGGACTGAGTAGGGGGATGAGAGAATGGGATGGAGTAACCTCCGGCGATAACTCGAAGCACCCA
Organism: Protopterus annectens; assembly: GCF_019279795.1. Classification (NCBI taxonomy): domain Eukaryota; kingdom Metazoa; phylum Chordata; order Ceratodontiformes; family Protopteridae; genus Protopterus; species Protopterus annectens. The sequence continues at coordinate 876,205,307 of NC_056743.1, read as the reverse complement.
TCGGTCCTGAGTGATACCTTCCCAGGCTTTTAGGTGCTTCGAGAAACGACCCCCGACTGGCTCCGGAGCAGCACAGCCGGGCAATCCCTCAGGGACTATGAAAGGCTGAAGAGCCACGAAAGGACTCGCGGTCTCTAGTGTTGTGAGGGCCTCTTCCACCTCTGGGACGGCGTCTTCCGGAAGAATTTCAATTTCCCCCTCCTCTGCCTCTGGAAGGGGAATCCTCCTGCTGAGAGGGGTAAGGCTTCTGAGATCTACGGAACCACATCTTCCCTCCTCAGGGACTATGAAAGGCTGAAGAGCCACGAAAGGACTCGCGGTCTCTAGTGTTGTGAGGGCCTCTTCTGCCTCTGGGACGGCGTCTTCCGGAAGAATTTCAATTTCCCCCTCCTCTGCCTCTGGAAGGGGAATCCTCCTGCTGAGAGGGGTAAGGCTTCTGAGATCTACGGAACCACATCTTCCCTCCTCTTTTAGCCTTGGGATAAGGCCGAAAGGGAGTGGAAAATCGTGCCCCTACGGCAGTCAGAGTCTTACCCTCCTGTTCACAGCGGGTTAGTGTGTCCTTTACCTTGGGTCCAAACAGGGAGGACCCATCAAAGGGGGCGTCGGCAAAGAAAGACTTAAAGGCCTGCGCGAAATGACACAGGCGGAGCCAGGCTTGTCTCCGTAGAGCAATGCCTGTACCCGCCGCTCTACTCGCCCCCTCGGCCGCATAAGAAATGAGCCTCATAGACGAGTTCGAGATGGACGACATTGTAGCCAGCTGAGAGCCAACCGTCTGGGCCAGCTCCTCAGGCAGGTTACCCAAGAGGGTATCTGATAGCTCTTTAATCAGATCCCTCTGAAATCTGTGTAAAGTGCGTAAGGTAGTTTAAGGACCTCAATGTAAAGGCCGCTGAACTGAGGGTGCGCTTGCCTTACCGATCCATGCTCCTAGACTCCTTATTAGGAGGATGGACGGAGGTCGAAGCCTCTGCTACGTCCTGCTGGGTAGCAGATACCACCACCAAAGCATCTACAGCCACACCTTTAGTTAGAAACTCTTTTTCAGGGGGTGCCGAGAGGAACTTATTCGGACGAGCAGGCACCGGTTCCACAGAGTCTGGGTGTTCCCACGCCCTTCGACAGATCAAATCCAAGAGCTCATCGAAGGGCGGAGACACCCAGGAGGCAGAGGGCTGAGCCCCGAAGGCCTTCAGGAACACTGACTCATCAGCAGAGGGAGGTTTGGACTGCCAGCCGCATCGTTGTTTTAGGGCTTCCAGGATGTCTGCAAAGGAGACATCATCCGAGGACGACTTAGGGGACCCCTCTGCATCATCAAGATCAGTGTCTGATGTAAGAGACTCATCAGGGGAGTCAACGTGCTTCCTCTTGCACGATCTCTTCCTGGGAGGTTCTTCCGAAGAGGCTTCAGAAGGACCTCCAGGAGGTGGAGAAACCCCAGCGGGGGTAACCTGAGGCCCAGGGGCTCCGCTGTCTAAGGACAGGGGGACTGCCAAAGACCCAGTCTCCGTATGCAGGGAAGGAGCTGGGGAAACCGTGGAGGTAGCCAAGGAAGATTTGGCTAATGCACTCCTCATAGCCCTGAAGGCGGGACCACCAGAATCCTGGGAGGGTCCCACCTCCGTGGCCACGACAGTGGACGGCACTCCCGCCGACGCACCAAGAGGGAGACTTGGGACCGAAAGCATCAATCCCAAAGCCCCCCCCCCAGGGCCTAAGGAAGAAGTCCGTGTACTGAACTCCGACCCAAGAGCCGGAGTTGGAGCAAGGGTCGGGCCCGACCCTAAAACCTCCACCGGTTCCACCAGTGCCGGCTCCAACGGTGCCGAAGCTGTTGGAGGAGGAACCACAGAAGGGGAGTGGACCATCGGCTCCGAAGCCAAATGGGCTGGAGCCGAAACTAGCTTTTGGAACACCGGAGACTGGAAGAGTCTAAGGAGTACCCTGTCGATGTCCGAATCAGACATCTTGGATGATCTAGAGGATACCGATCGGGCCCAAACCGATTTCTCCATCAGCTCCGAAGGGCTCGGGGACCGGCTCCGAATGGACTCTACCACTATCGGCTCCGAGGGAGATCTCAAGGTAATTTCCCTCGGTGCTGATAAGGACTTCGGCTCCGAAGGGGAAGAGTCTGAGCCGGTAACCCTTATCGGCTCCAATATCAGTGGAGCCGATGAGGGTGACCTGCCTCTCGATGCCCCAGTCCTCTGCTCCGAAACCAGAGGGGTCGAGGCTGGAGGCATCGAGGCAGACCGTTCCGCCCTCTGCTCCGAAGTCCGTGGAGCCGATGGAGAAGACTGCTTAGATTTTTTTTGCAGTCTGTTCCGACTGACTGGTCGGAGCCGACGCTTTCTTCTTTTTAGAAGAAGGAGAGGAAGATAAAGCCTCCTCGAAGGATGGCTTGATTAATCCTTTCAGGATTAATTTGTTCTTCCTCTCCTGGAGGACTCTTGATGAAAAGGCGTGACACATGCTACACGATTCTTGTAGGTGCTTGGCGCCCAAGCAATAGACGCACGAGGAGTGGTCGTCCGTTATGGACATTTTAAAACCACACCTCATGCATTTCTTAAACCCGGAGGGTTTGTGTTCTTTAGACATAGCCAAAAGTCAAAACACAGTTGTCTACAACCAGAAGAAGGGTTTGTCACAGCAAATAAAATATCCCTACTTAAATATTAAAATTTTAAACTTTTTTTTTTTTTTTTTTTTTTTTTTTTTTTTTAAATACAAGTAAAAAAGAAAAACTTTTCACAGAAGAAAAAGAGATAGAGAGGGTCAAGACCCTCTAACTTAAACGGGTACTTGACCCACACACAAAAAACCAAGGTAGTAGAAACAACAGGGGAAGGCCCCTCTAACTTAAACGGGAACCTTCCTTGACAGGAAAAAACACAAAATCCTCTACAAAAACTACCAATACACACTCGTATAACAACAATAGCTGTTAAAACAGCTTTTGGATTTAAATCAAGCAAATTTCTGACAGGAAAAAGCCTAAATAAATAGTACTTAGCCCAGCCAAGTTGAGACCACGTCTAAGCTTTGTAAGCGGCAAACGAGATCTGGGGAATTAGTGGTGGTGCATCCTGGGATAAAGATAGCTCAGCCAATAAGAGGCCTCGCTCTATAGCATAAGCGTGCCGAGTCGGAGCCGAGGGATCGGCTCCGAGCCCATCAGTACAGAATGTAGGCGAGATAGGATCACATAACATCCCTGCTATCTGCAAGACAAATTCTGCAAGCCTTGGGGTTTATGGCCTTCTGCATTCTTCTAATTCCATATGCAAGACTGCATATGAGGAAACTTCAATGGTACTTAAAAAGTTTATGGAGTCAACATTATCACAGCCCGGAAACAATGATTCCTGTTATACATTGCCTGCAACTAGAGTTGCTATGGTGGGCAGAGGCCTACCACCAAACAAGGGACTGCCATTCACTCCACCCCCTGCCACTCAAACCCTGAATACAGACACATCAGACTATGCTTGGGGGGCTCATCTGGCAGGGAAGTGCATACAGGGCAAATGGAGCCCAAATCAAATGCAGCTACATATCAATCAGAAAGAGATGCTAGTTGTACAGAATGCACTGACAGCCTTCAAGGACTACCTTCATCCAGGACAACTACTGATAGATGGACAACACCACAGTTATGTGGTACATAAACAAGCAGGGGGGCACACATTCCTACCCCTTTTGCAGACTAGCCATGGCATTGTGGAACTTGGCCTTGACCTATCTAATACAGCTACAAGCTCAGTTCCTGCCAGGAAAGCTAAATACTCTGGCAGACGAACTAAGCAAAAATCTTATGGACCCACATGAATGGAAACTGGAACCACAAGTATTCAACATGTTGACATGCAAATGGGGGAGCCCAGACATGGATCTTTTTGCATCACCCCAAAACTATCAGTTGGACAAATTTTGCACAACAATTCATCACAACAAAGCTTGGAAAATGGATGCTCTATCATTCAGCTGGAAAAACCTATCCATCTATGCTTTTCACCCTCTGCCTCTGCTCTCCAAAGTTCTACTAAGTCAAACTGGACAAACCAAAAATTATTCTAATTGCCCCAGACTTGCCTCGCCAACACTGGTACCCACTCATGCGTAATATGTCACACCTTCCTCTGTGGCACCTGCTCAGACACCTTACCTACTGTCTCAGCAGAACTACCAAATTCTGCACACTCGGCTCCAAACTTTGAATCTTGCAGCGTGGCTTATCAACTAATTTCACCTTTGACATCCCTCAGCAATCCTGTCATCAGGATGTCATTTTGGAGGCTAGAAGACCTAGTACTAGAAAATCTTATGCTGACAAATGGAAAAGATTATGTGCCTGGAACTAATCACATGGAATAAGCACAGCTATGCCCAATAATCTTCAGATTCTGCAATCCTCAACTGAGATGCTTCACAAGGGCCTATCTTTTTCTTCCATAAAAATCCATGGCTCTGCCATTTCAGCTCATTACAACACCCAACCTTCCCTCTTCTCTCATCCTTTTAGCAGTCACTTCAGCTAGAAGGATTTCAGAATTACAGGCTCTTACGGCAGTGGAGCCTTTCATTATTTTTCATCCGGACAGGGTGGCTCTCAGGACCAATCCATCTTTCATGCCTAAGGTGGTATCCAGTGTGGCTCTTAATCAGACCATTCATCTGCCAACTTTCTTTCCCAATCCACAGAACAAGGGTGAGTGGATTCTGCATTCATTGGATGTACACAGGCAACTTAGCTTCTACTTAAACAGGACAAAATCTCTAAGAAAGTCTGATCAACTATTGGTGGCATTTGCTGCAGGGGCAGAGGAAAGGTTATTTCAAAGCAGACTATTTCCAAATAGATAAGCCATTGTATTTGTTTCTGCTATGTGCACCATGATAAACCTATCCCCAAGGGGATCAGATCTTATTCCACCTGGGCTGCATCTACTTCTGCAGCCTTTCTCAGAGGGGTTTTTACCAGAGACATTCTAGAAGCTGCTACCTGGGGCTCAGTTCATACGTTCACTAAACATTACCATTTACCTCTCTTCTCTAAATCTAGAGCTGGCTTTGCCACTGCTTCCCTGCAGGGCCTTATAGCTGCTCCTAATGCTGTATAAATCCATCCTCCAAACCATAGCTTTGGATTCTACCCAAATGTAATGACTGCAACAGTGAAACATGAACATAGTGCAGTTGTGTACACTTACCAAAAATGTAGATGTTCGAGTGTATTCACTGTTGCAGTCCGGGTTACCCACCCTCCAGCCCCCTGTTTTTTATTTTACTATACCTATCCTTTCTTTTACTATGCTTAAAAGCATTTTTGGTGTATTTACTTTTGATTGGAGGTATATTTTTTGGTGTTTTAAATTATTTATATATATATATATATATACATATATATATATATATATATATATATATATATATATATATATATATATATATATATATATATATGTATATTTTTTTTTGTTTTGTTTTTGCTCCCCATTTGGGGAGCACCTGACAATCTGGGGCAAGAAAAACTGATGTAATGCCATCGGCTGCATGTTTTATACCTCTGATGACCTGACGTCATGGAAGAAGGGACAGCAACTGACGCAGGACCCAAGACTTTGTTAATCAGGCTGACTGAGGGCAACCTGCCAGCAGATTACCCAAATGTAATGACTGCAACAGTGACTACACTGGAACATCTGCATTTATGATAGGTGTACACAACTGTACTTTCCCCCAGGGGCGGGGTGGGGGGCTCAAACTGTAAATGCTGCCCTCATGGCAGAGGAGGCCTACAGAACCAAGGGTCCAATGATTCTTTCTTTGGCAGAGACCCTTCCAGCCCTCCTGAATGGAGGCCGGATTGCCATCCTCTGGAGGCAATCAGAGGGTCAATTGTCCCTGCCTCACTGGAAATAACTTTGGATACGTATATGCAGAGGATCATTAAAAGAGGTTATATCATACCCTTTTCCCTTCTTCCTTCCCAGTGCAGAAGAATCCCCAATGTTCCACCCAGTCATAGAGAACAAGCAGCTATTCAGATACAAAAGCTGCTAGCAAAACATGCTATCAGAGGTCTCACCAGACCAGAGAGGATCAGGAATTTACTCAGAATTCTTTTTCGTGCTAAAGAAAACAGGGGACTGGAGACCAATATTGGATATCACTAACTTGAACAAACCAGTTTGAAAGAAATTCCGGATGGTCACAGTTCATTCCATTCTTCCGTTTCTGGAAAAGAATGATTAGATGTGCTCTATAAACCTTCAGGGTGTGTTATCACATAAAGATAAACAATCCAGAAGGCAAAGTGTATATAAAAAGTGTACACACCCCTGTTAAAATGCCAGGTTTTTGTGATATAAAAAATGAGACCACAATAAATCATTTCAAAACTTTTCCCACCTTTACTGTGACCTATAAACCTGTACAATTAAATTGAAAAACAAATCTGTTAGGGGAAAAAAATATAAAAAAAATAAAAAATGTACAATAAGCTGGTTGCATAAGTGTGCGCACCCTTAAAGTAATACTTTGCTGAAGCACTTTTTGATTTAATTACAGCATTCAGTCTTCTTGAGTACACACCTGCCATCAATTAAAAAGACTCTGATTAACCCCAAGTAAAGTTCAGCTGTCCTAACAGGATTTTCCTGGCATTTACCCAGTAGCCTGCTACAGCAACAGCCAGGTTTCCAGAGAGCTTACAAAGCGTCAAAGGGATCTCATTATTGAAAGGTGTCAGTTGGGAGAAGAGTACAAAATTAGAAGTTATGTACCTGCCATAGCGTTCCATGTTAGTTGTCTTCTCTCGCCTTCTTTCTTGCTTGATGGATTCGGAGCCAATCCTCGGCTCCGACTCGGCACTTGCTAAGCTCGAGAGTCACTTTTACCAGCTCGAGGCAGCCCCATATCCCATGATGCAAGGCGGTAAATTATTTATTTTATTTATTTATTTTACATTTGTTAACCGGGCTGGTCTAGCTGGATACATATCCGTTTTCAGTAGAGGCCTGAGGAGAAAAGCTCCAATACACAATAGAAGTACATAATTAAATTGCAAGATTCAAAGTATTGTTACAACAAGAGAATATAGCTTACATATGCAGGAATGAAAATTTACATAGATGTTATATAAGACAAAAGGACAGACAGGAAATTATACAAAAACATTGATTTCGTTACAGATACTGGAAAATAGACTGAAATCAGAGATTTTTCCTTATTACTAAAAGGAAAGAGAAATTTTAGAGATCTGCAATTAGGGAAATGGGCTAGGAAGTGGAACTAGAAGTTATGAGATATGTAGTTAGTCAGGTTCACGACATGGGCATGTCCATTGTGTGGAGAGATATTCTTTAAGGTTAGCTTTGAAATGATTGAGCCAAGTAGTAAGTCTAAGGTTGTTTGGCAGGAGTTCCACTGCTTGCCAATGGAATTACGTAAAGGGCATCCCCACCTGAGTTTTTGCTTTAATGGTTAGGATCTGGATGCTGTTTGATGATCGGAGACTGTTGAGGTTAGTATATGGAGTGAGAATTTTGCACAGTGAGGGAGTTCTATCAGGATGGTTGATTATTTTATAAGCTTCAAGTAGTTGGCTAAGTTTGAGGAGATTTGGCAGTTCCAACCAGCCAAGTCTTCGCAGATTAAGGCAATGATGGGTTTGATAAGGGGAACCTGTAATAAATCTGGCAATGTGGTTATAGGCAAGAGAGCATGTTAAGTTCACGTTTATTGAGAAAAAGAGGATCGGGAAGCATAGAGGAGGGAAGAGAGGAGATGGTGCAGCAATAGTTAATTTGGTAGTGGGAGTTAGGAAGTTTTAATTCTGTACATAGATCCTAGTTTTTTGTTAACAGACTTAACTGTTTGGGTAATGTGTATGTCAAATTTGAGCTTATGATCAATAGTGACACCTAGCAGTTTGGTACTGGTGACAGGGGTTATGAGGGTCCCATTATTGGATTTAATATGAAAGGTTATGTTGTTAGTGTTTGGGAGTTCTTTACCTAGAGGTGAGAAGACGTTGGGGAAGAAAAGTAATAGTTTGGTTTTAGCTGGGTTAAGTAGAAGTTTTAAGTCAGTGAACCATTTTTCAACCAGTGAAAAACAATGTTGTGTGGTCATTTGGTGATTCGAGAGGGAGACGTCGGAGCAGATTAAGGTGGAGTCGTCGCCATATTGTATGCAGGTGGATTTAGGGATGACTGATTGAAGGTCATTTATGAAGATGGAAAACAGAAGTGGGCCCAGTATCGAGCCCTGAGGAACGCCTATGGTATTCGGGAGCAGTCCTGATATTCTGTTTTGCCATAGGACAGCTTGTTGCCTACCAGTGAGGTAGGCCTTGAACCAGTTTAGTGCTGGAGTGTCCAGATGTAGGGTTTCAAGGATGTTGAGAAGGAATTGATGATTGACCATATCGAATGCTTTTGATAGGTCCAGAAAGAGGGCAGATGATATGAGTTTGCTATTGCGATTGTTGTTGTTTGAGTCAATAAAGGAAAGGAGGGCAGTAGTTGTACTATGGTGCGGGCGAAAACCATGCTGGGCATTGGACAAAAGAATATTAGAGGTCAGATAGTGAAGAAGTTGTTTGTGGATGCATCTTTCCATGATTTTCCCTATCGGGGACAGAATGGCTATTGGTCTATAATTTGACATTTCCAGGGAGGTACCTCCTTTGTGAAGTGGAATGATATAGGAAGTCTTCCAAATGGAGGGAATGTTCATCTCAGTTATAGTTCTATTTATTAGGATTGTTATGGGGTAGGCTATTTCATCAGATGCAATTTGTAAGAATTCCAGGAAGGTGGCCACCCGCTAGGGTAGTTGGTTTGAGTTTTTTTAGGAGGGAGCGTACATAGGAGGAAGAGACTGGCTTTAAATTAAAGGGGGTAGGGTTGTCACGTTGCAGTTTAGCAGCAGGTGGGGAAGTGGAGGTAAGGTGACTGGCTAGGGTTTGGATAGTCTCAGTGAAGAAGGAGTTAAAGGTGTTGGCTACTTCTTCTTGGCCTTTCTCAAGAGTTTCACAGGGGTTGGGGTGGAAGTTTTGCATGGGTGCAGAAGGTTGTTAAAGCCTGCCCAGAATTTCTTTGGGTTGTTCTGGTGTTTTTCTGGAGGCTGCAGAAATATTGTTTTTTGTCTTGGGTTATGGCAGTTTTCGTGGCATTTCTTAGTTGTTGAAATTTACAACGGTCTTGGGGGGTTTTTGTGGCTCTCCATTTGTCCCAGGCTAGGTCACAGTTTGATTTTGGATTTAGTATCAGTAGTGAGCCAAGGTGCTATGCGAGTTTTGGTTCTAATTTGTCTATGTGGAGCATGTGAGTCAAGTATTTTAAGGAACGTGTCATTGAAGTGGGACACACTCTCTTCTAGTGGAAGAGTCTTTAATATGGTCCAGTTGCAGGATTTCAGGTCAGCAAGAAATAATTGAGGGACGGATTTTTTTTTGTTTCTGATTAATCTATATAGGGGGGTGTTAGAAGTTGGGCATTTATGTTTAATGATATAAGTTATTAGGTGATCGCTGAGGTCACAGGAAGGGTACCAGTGGTGTAGTTATTAGAGTCTCTATTAGTAAGGATCCAGTCAATTATACTTTCTTTTTGAAGTGAGTTGCCTATTCTGGTTGGGGATAGGATATTTTGGGAAAACCATGTAGGTTAATAGGTTGTGGAGTTGTATGGGTAGAAAAGAGAGACCAGTCAATGTTGACGCCCCGAAGAACTATGGTTTCTTGTGGGTAGTTGATGGCTAGCCAGCTCAGGGATTGCTCCAGGTTTTCTGTGTTCTTCCCTGGTGGGATATAGGTTACAATAAGGTTGATGCGTTTTTGAGTGTTTAGGCAGATCTGTAGGGCTATAATTTCTAGGTTTGAGATCATGGGAGGTTGTACTTGGTTCTTAAGGATGTTTAGTTTATTTTTAAACATAATAGCTATTCCTCCACCTTTTTTCTTTGCACGATCAGCCCTGAGAATATTGTACCGGGTGGGAGGATCTCTTCATTCTTAGTAGTGGGTTTTAGCCATGTTTCGTTAGACACATGATGTCAGGGGAATGACTAGCTATGATGGCATGAAGGTTGTGAATTTTGTTGTTAATGCTTCTTAGGTTCAAGTGTAGTATTAGAAGGAGTCAGTAGATTTTCGGGTTAAATTATGGGGATTAGAGATTGGCATAGTGGTGGGACCTGGGTTTGGGTGAATATCTCCATCGATGTTAATACAATTTTTCAAGTAAACTAAAAATCTTTGTAGTTTAAATAGTATTTTGAGATTAGTTTTGTTATGTGGAATTTTAGGGTGTTTAAGTGTGGGTGGACTATTTTGGGGATATATTTTTGTCCTGGTAGATTGAGGTGGTATATAACTGTCATGGAGAATGAATTGGAAGTTAGTGTGGCACTTAGGAAAGGAATGCCTATAAGAGTTTGGTTTTCATATTTTGTTAGGATATAGGTGGTGATGAGAAGTATAATTATGATGGGGTAATAGTATAAGTGAAATTTGCCATACTGAAGTAGGGAAGTAGGTATCGAGTGGGGAAGAGACTTTGTGTGAGGTTTGTTAGAGGGTTGGGCCTTGGGGTGGGAGGAGTTATGGAGTTTGACAAGGAGCCTTGGATTTGTTAAGTGGGAAAGTGGGAGGGACTATTTGTAGCTATAAAAGTAGGGATACTGGGGGCGGGTGGGATAAGGGGCAGGGAGGGGAGCGGGCCTACACTGCCAGGAGATTTTGCAGGGTCTTAAAGGTAACAATTTCCAGTAGAATAACTCAACACAATGGAGTTACTAGTGCTGAATTTATAAAGATACAATTTTACAGGCTTTGTATTATTAAAGTCTTCAAGAGTGTCAGGTTCTTAACAAGGACAGTATAGTTCTCTCTGAATAGGGTACTAATGCTTTGTGTTTACCCTGATTTTTAAGAAGAGTTGAGGCTGCAGGTTTAGTTTTCTTTTGTGGTCCTGATGGGCCGCTGTCAGGTCTTGGGAACCACAGGAAGCTAGGCAAGGGAGGGGGCTACCCTGATTTTTAAGAAGAGTTGAGGCTGCAGGTTTAGTTTTCTTTTGTGGTCCTAATGGGCCGCTGTCAGGTCTTGGGAACCACAGGAAGCTAGGCAAGGGAGGGGGCTACCTCAGCTTCCCTGGTGGTCTAGTGGTTAGGATTCGGCGCTCTCACCGCCGCGGCCCGGGTTCGATTCCCGGTCAGGGAAACAGTCTTTTTTTTCCTTGGAATATTAAAATTATTTGCACATGACCTTTTTTGCCTTTCACCCGAATCTTGTCACATGTTGGATTTATATTATGAAAGCAGCTGAAATGCTTGGCGAAACAAGTTGCAAAGTGCGGAAAGAGACGTCTGCGGTATAGTGTGCAGAATGACTTTTGGTGCCTGGCTCCCATTAATTTGTTGGGATAGGCTCCAGTGTCTCTGCAGCCACGTATAAATACCCAGATCTCGTTTGGTACCTAGAGGGAAAACTGCCTAGCATAAAAAAACTTTCCGCCAAGGAAAGAAGAGCAATTAGCCGAAGGGCTGTAAGGGGAAACCAGATAATCAAATATTAAAACTACTGGTGCCCAAGGAAGAGATCTTCCAGAGACAAGGGAGAACAAGGTCTGTCCAGGCAAGGGGGACAGGAGGGAGGGTCGCAAGAAAGAAGGCGAGAGAAGACAACTAACATGGAACGTTATGGTAGGTACATAACTTCTAAATGTTAAGTTGTCAATCTCGCCTTCATTCTTGCTTGATGGGACCGCATCCCTAGCACCTCTATCCTGGGTTGCTCAATGGAACAGACTCTTGAGAACCGTGGAACCAAAGCTAGCTCTATCCCTGGAGGCCAAATCCAATTTGTAATGAGAAACAAAGGTATGAGGAGTGGCCCAAGTGGCTGCTGCAAAAATAGTATCTAAGGGTAGCCTAGCCTGAAAAGCTGTAGAAGTGGCTAGGCCTCTAGTGGAATGTGCTTTTGGTTTTGAGCCCAGTTGTTTGCCCCTAAGTTGATAAATGTCGGAAATGGTAGAAGATAGCCATCTAGATAGGGTCACTTTGGAAACAGGGAGGCCTTTCTTATTTTCAGCATAAGAAAGAAATAGCTGATCAGATTTTCTGAATTGCTTTGTTCTGTCCAAATAATATCCGAGTTGGCGGTGAACATCTAGGTAATGCAACTTTTGTTCTGATCTGTTGGAATAATTAGGAAAAAATACAGGAAGATCAATGGATTGATTTAAATTTGTTTTTGAAGCAACCTTGGGCAAAAAGGATGGATTAGTTCTCAAGGAAACTCTGTCCTTGTGGAAGACCAAATAAGGATGAACAGAGAGGGCATGAAGTGCTGACACTCTCCTAGCCAAGGTAATAGCGACCAGGAAGAGTGTCTTCCACGAAAGAAACTTTAGTGAACATGAAGCAGCTGGTTCGAAAGGTGGAAGAATTAAGGATGTCAGCACTAGATTTAGGTCCCATTGTGGTGGAGGGCTTCTGACAGGAGGCTTCAGGAGAAAAATTCCTTTCAGAAAAGCTTTACAAAGCTTGTGGGACATAATGTTGTGGTCTGCAAACCTGACATGAAAGTTCGAGATTGCTGCCAACTGAACTTTAACTGTGGAAGATGAAGAACCTGAGTGAAAAATCTCCGCTAGAAAATCCAAAACCATATGAACAGGGGCAGTAAAGGGATCTATGTTCCTCGATTTCGCCCAAAGGGAGAAACATTTCCACTTGCTAGTGTAAATCCTTCTGGTAGAGGATTTAAGAGAAGCTACTATGATCCCTCTAACTGGGTTAGAGATCATAGGAAGCCTGGCTAAGGAAGGAAGTGGAGCAACCATGCTGTGAGGTTGAGAGAAGGAATGGACCGATGCAGCTGACCCGACTGGTGGATCAGAAGATCTGGCACTGGGTCCAGATGCCACGGCTGCACCAAAAGATGACGATGAAGGAACGGAAACCAAATTTGACGAGGCCAATAAGGGGCAATGAGAATCATGTTGGCTCTCAAAATGGTAGCTTTCTGGAGTACCTGTGGTATCAATGGAAAGGGAGGAAAGGCATAAAGAAGTCCCTGGGGCCAATCTTGGGTAAGAGCGTCTCTGGGGGGATGGCCCGGAAGAGGGAAGAGAGAAGAAGTCTGGGCATTTGCTGTTTTGGGGAGTAGCAAAAAGATCGCAACATGGGCGGCCCCACTTCTGAAAAATCTCCTCCGCTATAAAATGGTTGAGAGACCACTCGTGAGGCAAGAGAATTGCTCTGCTCAATTTGTCCACTAGTATGTTGGTTTTCCCAGGGATATGTGTTGCTACCAGAAACCGATGAGAGGAGATAGCCCATTGCCAAAGCCTGAGAGCCTCTCGACACAAGGGATAGGACTTGGTTCCGCCCTGCTTGTTGATGTACCACACTACGGACATGTTGTCCGTGTGAACTGCAATCGTTCCTAGTGGAATAAAGTCGTTGAGGGCTTGCAACGTTAAAAGCACTGCTCTCATCTCTAGGACATTTATGTGCAGGTGGTATTCGAATGGTTGCCATGTCCCATGAACCATCCTGCCCTGATAATGACCCCCCCCCCACCCGATCAGGGAGGCGTCCATAGTGACTGTGGCTACCGGGGCCGGGGAAACAAAGGGTCTGCCCTGATGGACTTGGGGAGAGGAAATCCACCAGGATAGATGGTTCTTGCAAGTTTGTGTCACCAGGATCTGGTGACGCATGAGAAGCTGTTGGAAGGACCATTGGGTGAACAGCATCCATTGCAAGAGACGCATGTAAAAACGGGCCAAAGGAAGAAGAGTGATGGCAGCTGCCATGAGGCCCAATACTTTCAGGACCAGTCTGGCTTGCACATTTTTGCTGGCAAGAATGATCCGCACATGGTTTTGGATATCTAGGATTCTCTGGTCTGTTAGATTTGCTGACCTCCGAGCAGTGTCTAAATTTGCACCTATAAAAGTAATAGATTGGCAGGGCAATAAGGAGGACTTTTCGTAATTGACTGAAATTCCTAACTGACTGCAGAGACGTAGGGTGTAATCTCTGGCTTGGAGAAGTTGATGCCTGGTGGTGGCTGAGAGGAGCCAGTCATTGAGGTACGGAAACACCTGGAATCCTTGACGTCTCAGGTGAGCCGTGACCACTGCCATGCATTTGGTGAACACTCTGAGGGCTGTAGTGAGACCAAAGGGCAGGGCTCTGAATTGAAAATGACTGGTCCCCAGCCGAAAGCGGAGAAATCTTCTGGAGCGTCTGTTGATTTTATATGATAGTACGCATCCTGAAGGTCTATGGAGCACATCCAGTTGTCTTTGCCCAGAAAGGGCAAAATCGATTGAAGTGTGACCATCCGAAATCTTGTCTTTTTGACAGACTTGTTTAGTCTGCTGAGGTCTAATATTGGTCTCCAGTCTCCCGTCTTTTTGGGGACCAAAAAGAACCTTGAGTAGATTCCGGACCCTAAATGATCTGTTGGTACTGGCTGGATGGCCCATTTTTTTAGAAGCTTTGAAACTTCTAGTTTTGCAATTTCCCTTAGACCGGGTGGAACGTCTGGAAGGGAACCTTTTTGAGGGAAGGGGCTTTCCTCGAAAGGAATCTTGTAACCCTCGGATATGATCGACTGTACCCATCTCTCTTGAGAGAGGGAAAACCAGGCTTCTGGGTACAGCGATAATCTTCCCCCGACTGCCTCCAAGGGTGGACAGTCGGGCAACACCTCAGGGATGCTGGAAGGGCTTGTCAGCAAGAGGCGCTCTGTTGCCCTGGTTCTGCGGACCCCCTCTTCCCCTAGGGTGGCATCTATTGTTATTACCCCCTCTGCCTCTAGGGGTAAACTGACCACGTGTGTCCGGCGTGACTCCCTGAGATTTTCGGAACCACATCTTTCCCCCTTCTGTCCCTTAGGATAAGGCCTAGAAGGGGTGGAGAAACGGACTCCTACGGCAGAAAGAGTCTTGCCGTCTTGCTCACACCTGGTCAACGTATCCTTCACTTGAGGGCCAAACAATGTTGACCCATCAAAGGGAGAGTTTGCGGCGCCTTAAGGGGTCGGCAAAATTACAGAGCCGCATCCAGGACTGACGCCGAAGAGCCACTCCTGTCCCTGCAACTCTACTCGCTCCATCTGCTGCATAAGAAATTAGCCACATGGAGGAGTTTGTTATGGAGTTAAGGATTCCTAGCTGAGAGGCAATCTTTTCCTGAGCCCCTGTAGCTGAAGGATCCTGTACAACTTCACCTAATTCCTTAAGGATGTCCCTTTGAAGTCTGGTGAAGTGACATAAATAGTTCAGCGAACGCATGGCAAAGGTCGCTGAGGAAAACATCCGCTTACCATACCTGTCCATGGTCCTAGACTCCTTGTTAGGAGGATGGACTGGTACGGAAGGATCTGCAAGTTCCTTTTTGGTGGCGGCCGCCACCACCATGGCATCAACAGGGACACCTATTGTAAGAAATTGTTTCTCGGTAGGGGCTGTAATAAATTTAGAAGGCCTCCTGGGAACTGGTTCCACGGAATAAGGAGATGCCCACGCCTTCCGAGTTATCACCTCCATGAGGGGGTCGAAAGGCGGAGACACCCAGGAGGTGGAGGGTCGAGATCCAAAGGCCTCCAGGTATACCGACTCATCCTCGGAGGGATTAATGGAGGGCCAGTTTCCCCTCTGTTTTAGGAGTTCTAGGATGTCTGAGAAAGAGACATCCTCAGAGGGGGATCTTGGGGATCCCTCCGACTCATCTAAGTCGGTATCTGAAGTGGTAGACTCAGGGGAGTCTAGGTGCTTCCTCTTACAGGTCCTCTTATGTGGAGGATCTCCTGACAGATCAGGAGAATCCTCGGAAGAGGGGGTTCTTCCCAGTGCGGAAGCCTGAGGCGATGGATCTCTCGGTCCGGGAGCAAGAGAGTGGGAAGAGACATCTACAGGCACCATAGAGGGAGGAGCTAAGGGAATAGACTGCTGACTGAGCCCGGGGGCCAGCACACTCCTCATCACCTCAAAGGCTCCCCTCCCAGGGAGATCCGAGAGCCCCCGTTCCGAAGAAACAGGGGCTCCCGGGCCCACCGAAAGGGAAGGCTCCGAGGCAGATGTCGGAGCCGAGCTCACCAAGGCCGAAGCCCCGAGGGGAAGAGCAGGGTCGGACAAGGGTCCGATGCCACTCACCCCCTCGGAGCAGACCAGGGAAGCCCAACCACCGGATCCCTCCAAGGAAGGTCTCGAGGAGGAGATAAGTGTAGAAGCTGAAGGAGCAGAAAGGGGTGGTATCTGCACCGCAGCCGTAGCAGTGACTATTCCAATAGACTCCGGCTCCGAGCTCTGGAGGAGAGTCGAAGGAGGAACTTGAAGAGGGTGTGGGCTAGTAGTCGTCTGTTGAGACGGACTATGAAGCATTTGGGCTAGTGCCTGTGATTTTAACAATCTGCTTACCACTCTCTCCAAATCATGGTCTGAGAGCCTGGAAGAC
Organism: Protopterus annectens; assembly: GCF_019279795.1. Taxonomy (NCBI): domain Eukaryota; kingdom Metazoa; phylum Chordata; order Ceratodontiformes; family Protopteridae; genus Protopterus; species Protopterus annectens. The sequence goes on along the minus strand of NC_056743.1, from coordinate 876,188,816 downwards.
TTAGAAGATCGGCTCCGATGGCACTGCTCAGAAAGAAGAGGAGAGGTCGGTGCCGAAAGTATAGGCTCCAAAGAGGGAGACCTGGACCGCTTCCTCGACGGTGCCGAAGAACCCTCGGTTCCAGACAGAGCCGACAACTTATCGGCTCCAAGCCTGGTCAAAGATGTGTCTGTTCCAACCGGAGCCGACACAGGCAAGGGAATAATGGTATCGGAGCCGTCCGGCACCGATACCGAAGCCTTAGACACATGGTGGCCGGAGCCGGTAGGAGCTGACACCAATGTGGCAGTTAAAGTATCGGCACCAAAGATTTAGCCAAAATAAGATCGGCTCCAGCCGGAGCCGATCTCGACTCCAAAGGAGTCGGAGTCAGGGCCGAAGGCTTAGTAGCAGAAGCCTGGGCCTTGGAGGTCTTAGAGGGCTGACCCGAAGCAGACTTGGCCGGGGAGCCCTCTGGTTTAAGTAAGCCCCTTAAGATTAGTTTATTTCTCCTTTCCTGCAGGACACTCTGGCTGAAGGAGTGACAAATAGCACAGGAGTCCTGCAGGTGGAGAGGTCCCAGGCAATAAATACAAGAAGTGTGACAGTCTGTCAGAGACATTTTCTGACAGCACGAGTCACAGTTCTTGAAGCCTGAGACCCTCGGTTCTTTGGACATGGTGAGAAGTACACAAAGTCCCAGACTCAGAAATTTAACTTATAAAGGGAGAAAACAAACTCACACACACACCCTGACAGGAAGGGATGGGAGAGGATTAAGGGCCCGACTAAGTAAAACAACTAGGGAAACAGTTTTAGAGCCTCGAACTCCTAGTTTATTATCTAAAAGTGACAAATATACTATAATCTGTGAGAAATATATGGAATGGGGTGACTAAATTCTGAATAAAAAATTACTTACCAAGAGCTGGTAAAAGGAGGACCTCATCAGCGAAGCGGCAAACGAGATCTGGGTATTTACCACCTTGCATCATGGGATATGGGGCTGCCTCGAGCTGGTAAAAGTGACTCTCGAGCTTAGCAAGTGCCGAGTCGGAGCCGAGGATCGGCTCCGAGCCCATCAAGCAAGAATGAAGGTGAGATTGACAACTTAACGTAAAATTTTCACAGTATTGGATATACCATAGAACACAGTGAAGGCAGTCATCAAAAAGTGGAGAAAATATGGGTCAACAATGACATTGCAAAGAACTGGACGTCCCTCCAAAATTGAAAAGAGAAGATGAAAACTGGTCAGGGAGGCTGCCAAGAGACCTACAGCAACACTGAAGGAGCTGCAGGAATTTGTAGCAAGTACTGGTAGTATACTACATGTGACAACAATCTCCCATATGCTCCATATGTCTGGGCTATGGGGTAGGATTGTGAGACTGAAGCCTTTTCTTGCACAGAAAAACATCCGGGTCCGCCTAAAATTTGCAAAACAAATACATAGTCTCTCCCAAAAGCATGTGGGAAAATGTGTTATGGTCTGTGACCAAGGTTGAACTTTTTGGCCACAATTCCAAAAGGTACATTTGGCGCAAAAGCACTTTGCATCACCAGAAGAACACCATCCCCACAATGAAGGATGGTGGTAGCAGTATCATGCTTTGGGGTTGCCTTTCTTCAAATGGAACTGGGGCTTTAGCCAAGGTGTTAGGAATTATGAACAGTTCCAAATACCAGTCACTTTTGGTCTAAAACCTTCAGGTGTCTGCTAGAAAGGACTGAGGAATTTCACCTTTCAACATGACAATGACCCCTAGTATACATCCAAATCAACAAAAGAATGGCTTCACCAGAAGAAAATTTAAAGTTTTGAAATGGCACAGCCAGAGCCCAGACCTAAATCCAATAGAAAATCTGTGGGGTGACCTGAAGAGGGCTGTGCACAAAAGATACCTTCTCAATCTGACAGATTTGGAGCACTTTTGCAAGAAAGAGTGGGCAAATATTGCCAAGTCATGATGTGCCATGCTGATAGACTCCTACCCAAGAAGACTGAATATTGTAATTAAATCAAAAAGTGCTTCAACAAAGTATTAGTTTAAGGGTGTGCACACTTATGCAACCAGCTTATTTTATGTTTTTTATTTTTTTATATTTTTCCCCTAACAGATTTTTTTTGTTTTTCAATTGAATTGTACAGGTTATAGGTCACATAAAAGGTGGGAAATGTTTTGAAATAATTTATTGTAGTCTCATTTTTTATATCACAAAAACCTGGTATTTTAACAGGGGTGCGCACACTTTCTATATCTACTGTACGTCTGCTTCTGGCTTGGAGCTTGTCATTATCAGTTCAAGGTACTACCCTTTGGTCTCAGCACAGCCCCCAGGGTGTTTGCCAAGTGCGTGGCAATAGTGGCAGCTCAATTGAGACTACATGCATTCCAGGTGTTTCCTGATCTAGACAGCTGGATTATTTCAGTCCCAACCAGGCATCGTCTATTGAAGGCAAGAGACAACGTTCTCCAGATGTGTTTACATCTAGGATTTCTCGTAGTTTACAGTTATCTCTGTCTGGAATCCTCTCAAAGTTTAAACTTTATGAGAACAATTCTCAACACAAGAGACAATATCCTCTGCAAAAATAGAAACAATCTGGTCGCATGTCACAAGAATAATCTGCAACAACAAAATCTCTGTTCGACTGGTTCTTCAGACTTTAGGGTCAATGGCAGCAGCGATAACACTAGTCCTCCTGGTCATATTTCATTTGAGAATTTTGCAATGGCTGTTAACAGCAAAGTGGTCTATCCTTCTACAACCAATGTCGACTGAAAGAGATCCCCAATATTTGCACAAAAAGATCTCAAATAGTGGATTCAATTGGATCAATTACTACAAGGTCACCCATTTGTTCTTCCCCTTTCCAAGGCCACAGTGACCAAGGATGCCTCTCAGCTAGAGTGGGGGGGGGCATTTTTTGGGCAAGAAAGTCCAGAGCACTTGATCCCCCACAGAGGCCAAGTTACATGTCAACATCCTAGAGATGAGAGCAGTGCTTTTAATGTTGCAGGCCTTCCAAGATGCTGTTCCCTTAGAAATTATTGCAATTCAATCAGGCAACATGTCAGTAGTCTTACATCAACTGACAAGGAGGAACCAGATCCTGAAAAATGTATATAAAAATGCACTCAGCTTACACAACCAAAGGCTCTTTAATAAAACAACAAAAAAAAAAATAAGGTAAGCACTTTCACGACCACAAATTGTCACTTCATCAGACAAATAACAATAGAAAAGGACAGTGATATATATAGACTATTAATTAACTAATTAGCTGATGTCATCAAATTAAACATGGTCTTTTGAGCTAACTAAAGAACACATTCAGCTACTTAACAAAGGTCTGTCGTTTATACCTGCTAAATGAGCAGACCATGCTGAAATGCTCAAAGATTTAAGATTACTGGGCAAAAACCTAACATTAAAAAGCATGTTTAGTAGTAATAATACCAATGAAGTTTTCAGTTACAAGAGACCTAATAACTTTGTTCCTGTTATGCGCCCTACTAACCTTTATTAATGTTTGAGAAACCAAATTTAGAACACTGTTTGAAGAGGGGACGAAGGCTACTTTTTGCAACATGACAAGACTCTGATGCTTTATATGAACTTAAAACATGTACTCGATTGACATTAAACCTGCAGACAAGGGTGGTGGGATTGTCATTCTTGACAAAGATTTATACTTATTACAAATGAAGGCATTGTTGCAAGATGTAAATACTTATCAGTGCATTTCTAAATTAACTGTTACTGGCACAATAGAAAAAGTTTCTTTTCTAGTTGTTGACTTAGTTATGACAGGTTTAATCAATGAAAATTTATTCAGATATTTTAATACAACTAATCCTGTAGTTCCTAAAGTTTATGGTTTACCTGAGATGCACAAGAATAGGCCCCTTCCACCTATGAGACCCGTTGTATCAGGTGGAGGATGGTGTACTGAATCTCTATCAATATATGTAGAAAATATTTTACACTTCTAGATAGTTGGCACACCATTCTGAAGGATACCAAAACTTTTCTAGAAAGATTACACAATAGATTATCTACTCTGGATAGTGACTATATGTTTGTCACATTAGATATAAAATCCCTTTTTACCTCTATCCCTAACGAATGGGGTATTGAAATGATTAGATCTTTCCTCACTTTGAAGAGATGTTTCGATGATGACCAAGTTGAACTTATCTGTGCTCTGTTAGAGATCGTATTAGAAAACAATGTTTTTGTTTTTGAAAATGATTTCTACCTCCAGAAGCACTGCTTGTGTCAACAGCTACGACAGTCTAATGCTAACAGACTGGGAACAGTCCACTTTATCAGACACGCATGCTTTGCGCGGACATGTCCTTTGGTATGTCCACTTTGTGGTTGATATTTTCCTGTTATGGGGAGGCAACACCAGTGAACTTCATCAACTAGTTGAGTATATGCATACCACTACTGAGTTCCTCAAGTTCAGCTATAAATACTTTTATGATGAAATAGTTTCTGGATGTGACCCTAAGGAAACCAGAATTGAATCAAATATTCAGTAGCATATATAAGAAACCAACAAGGAAAAATGCACTGTTACACAAAAACAGCATGCCCCCTAGACATATTCTTCGTAATATGCTAAAAGGACAAGTATATAGGGTGCTTAGATTACATCATAACGAACCTGATGCACGAAATGCCCTACAGACAAGTAAACAAGAATTCTGAATTTTGAATATGTGAACTTTTTGCTGAAAAACACACTTAAATATTCATATACTGTATATAAATTTGCTTCATATCTCACTAACACATTAGTTATTTATGACCAGCAGTAAAAATCATAAGGCTACCTATCTAAGTCACTGTGACAAACAATATCCCAATTAAACATCCCAGTTAAACCTGTATTAGAAGCAAGAATATAAGTTAGTACAATCTATGAGCATGTATTTTGTCATAGTGACCTGGATAGGTAGCCTTATGATTTTTACTGCTTATTGTCATAAATAACTACTAGACAGTATATGAATATTCAAGTATGTTTTTCAGCAAAACGTTCACATATTCAAAAGTTTATATATCTTTATTTTTCATATTTATACATGGAATTGTTTATAAATTGAATATTATGAAAATATATGAGTATGTATCTAAGGTTTTTAACTATTTTATTAATAATTTTACTACTTGTATCCAGTTGTTTAAGCAAGCTGTATTTATAGGTAGACTGGTTTTTAAGTGGATAAATGAATATTTAGCATCATTCATTAATATGCTATATATATATTTATATAAACACCAAAAACAACACGGTAACCACTGTCCATAAGACAAAACCGTCTTTGTAATGTAAAATAGCAGCACAGGTGCAACACTACTCGAACAGGCACAAAAACAGTTTATTAAATAACTACTGTTAAAATAATATAAAAACAACGGTTCAGCGCTTTCATCTGACTATGCAGACTTCATCAGAACAAGCGAATACAAAAATCAAACTCTAATTTATAAACCTTTTGGCGCCAGAAACCAAATCACCATTTAAAATGACAGTACATCGCTTTGTGCATACTTGTATCGTAACGCATCTTTTCACTGCAGTTATTTAAAAACACGCAGAACACAAAATCATCAAAGGTTCTAATGGTTCAAATAATATAAATAAATCAAAAAAGTATGTAAAAGTCATGATAAATAATAAATACTAAAAATAATATACTTCAATAATAAATATGTTTACATTTATTATAGAACATTTTTAGTTGATAAAATGCATACTTTGTTGTGTATACCAATTGCAATACATTTTTGAAGTAGATATTGAAACATATATGTAGAGGAGTTTTATGAAATATATTATATTTATATGTATCCACAGGTACTTTTAACAGATTTATTTAATAGATTTTTTAGTATTTATTATTATCATGATTTTTACGTACTTTTTTGATTTATTTGTATTATTTGAACCATTAGAACCGTTGATGCTTTTGTGTTCTGCGTGTTTTTAAATAACTTCAGTGAAAAGATACGTTACGATACAAGTATGCACAAAGCGATGTACTGTCATTTTAAATGGTGATTATTTGGCTTTTGGCTCCAAAAGGTTTATAAATTAAAGTTTGATTTTTGTATTCGCTTGTTCTGATGAAGTCTGCATAGTCGGATGAAAGCGCTTAACCGTTGTTTTTATATTATTTTAAGTAGTTATTTAATAAACAGTTTTTGTGCCAGTTCGAGTCGTGTTGCAGCTGTGCTGCTATTTTACATTACAAAGACGGTTTTGTCTTATTTATATATATATATATATATATATATATATATATATATATATATATATATATATATATATATATATTAATTGAAGGTCAATTCCCATTGGTGCAAGACTGTTATTTAAACTGGTTTAATTACACTAACTGTGTTCTGATGAAGTCTATGCTTAGTAGATGAAAGCGCTAAATCAGAGTGGTTATTTTTATTATTTTTTATTTTATAATAAAATTAGCCCGTGATTTTATGGATTTTTGAGCACTGGTACACCTTACAGCGTTACACTTATTGTATTTGTTGTTCTTCAGTTGGGTTTTACTGTTATTGGTTTTTATTAAATGCTATTTACCTATAGTGTCTGTCCTGCCTCCAGGAAGTAAAAGGATTTTTTTCCTCCACACTCCAAGCAAAAGTGAAAAATAAAAAAAAAAAATGCATTTTCCATCCGCTCACTTTCCACACAAGAAGCTTCTTCCGCTGCAAGGAACTTTTCCATAAGACAAAAGTGAAAGTCTGAAAGAATGCAAATGAACACCCAAAACGTATTCAGAGGAGAGGTAGCAGTGGAGCCCAAAATATTCAACACAGAAAATTTATTTAAATTAAAAAAAAAAAAAAAAAAAAAAAAAGATGTGTTTTTGTTTTTAGACAAGTCCATGCTCTGCAGAGTTGAGATTTCAGTGACTTCGTCTGCATACTGCTTTAAGAAAAAAAGCTGCAATATGATAGTCCATCCTATGTGTACATTTGTAGTCCTTTGGTGCTAGTATGAATCAAACCGCTGTCGTCTCTCAGCCATCCACATCTGATGTCTTTTTTTGTCTGATTCAGCCTTTGGGTTATCATATCTTAATGTGTCCAACCTCAGTGCTTTTAGAAGCTTGTAGATCCAGGTCTGACTCCTCACCTATCCATTATCTTTCACTTCCACCAAATACTTCCGATCTTATTTGCCACCTATTCTAGAAGGTTATATTTTTGAGGCCTCTGATTTCAGTGATTAGCCGAGTACGTTTTTCTTGATGGCTCCTTGTTTTTGGGAAGTTTCATCATTATCTTTTGCCTCCCCCATTTAGAACTTAAAAATATATAGTCTCATAATTTGTTGCTTTCTTCTGCATCTCTCTCCTACCCTTTCCAATGGATTGCCTTTACATTTTTGTCTTATTTTGGGATTTTTCTCTCTACTGTTATAGTGGTTTTGTTTTTAAAAGGTTGAATTTCCATCAAGATTCCCTGCCAAGCTTATGGCAGACACGGTTCAGGGGTTTAGGAAGTGTGCAGCCTGCGGACATAAGATTTCTCCACAAGACCCCCACACTGTCTGTATTTGTCTCAAAGCAGCCCACTTACAGATTGTGAGGCTTGCTTATCCTTTGGTTTTAGAGCCATTGAAGACCATAGATAGAAATTGGCCTTTAAAGGTCTTGTTCCTTAGTAAGGGCATTCAACTTCCTGTTAATCCTTCAGTTTCTCCAACTAAGGCCATGGAGAAATCTAAACAAAAAGAGAAATCAAGAGAAAGAGTGGGGCAATTTTGAGAAGAAATCAAGAAAACGGTTTCCAGTCCTACTGTCAGAACCCTTGGGTCTGGCACTGAGATCATCCAGTCCTACAGATCTTTCTGTGATTCTGATCCCTCCTTCAAATCCAAGACCTATGCATCCAAGCCTCCCGGGAGCACCCACATTGGATCAGACACTCCTCTTGACTTTGACTCCAGCTGTGTCCCTTACTGTCTTGACTCCAATGCCTTTGGATCATTGAGTCTCAGAGACAAAGCACTGATGTCAGGGGGCCTGATGTGTGAAGTCAGTACCAAAACTCTGGGAGCCATCTGTTTCACTCAAAGCCTCTGTGCTAGATAGCTCAGCTCTGATGTCCGATTTGGATCCGGGGCTACTTTCTTAAAATCTTTTCTTCCCTAAGGAGGCACTTGCTTCTTCTTGTCACAATGGGGCTGGAGTCTCTTCTGGCTTAATCTGTGCCTCAGAATTCGAGACTTTCAAAAGTAGGCCAGGAGAAAAGGTGCTTTCCACACACTTACCTCCATCCCAGCCTCTTTTGGATATTACGCCTGAAGCCGCACTTCTTCATTGACAGAGGCAGTCATCTTCATTTAGCCTAGAGGCTGCTCACCATTTCAATTCCTCATCTTATTCTGGCCCACCTACATAAGCCTAATCAAGGCATGGTGCTAGAAAACAGACATATAAGAGGAGATGTTTAGATTCCTGTCTGTAATCAGTTACTGAAGACACAGACTTCGATGACTGGGACAAGTCTCCAAGATTCCCCATGGTGGACGTTCCCTTTAGTGAAGCAGCAAGGGAATTAGTCCACTGATGCTCCCTCCTGTGAAGTCTGTGTTCCTAAAGGCTTTTGGAGCTGGCTCTTTTACCTTCTGGGTGGCACAACATGCTGATGCTCTCCTAGACCCAGTAGCTAGCTCAGTGGACTTGGAAGACTCCTGTCATGGTGGAACCAATCCCTAAAAAGCTAGGCAAAATGTTGGTCTTACCTAAAGATAGAGCACACTGTAAAACAAAGGACTCCCACTAGATACCATGTTTATAGTGGCAGCCACTAAAGAGCTCTCAGAGGAGAGTACTTGTATTCATCCATCTAATAGGGAATCTAGAGTTCTGGACAGATTTGGGAAACTGACATAAGCTTCAAGCATCTTTCACACCTGGAGCACTGAAGTACTTGACCCACATGATATATTTCCAGAGGGACCTGACAAAAGAACTCACAAAGTCCCTGTAAGGTAACCTGCTGTCAGACACTCAAGACAGTGGACTTACAGTCGTTCTAATGTATCCATGATGTCCTTCAAGGATGCATCTGCAGTCATCACATATGGGTTGTCCTACCTCAGGCAGCCCTTCGGTCGGCCGGATTCCAAAGTCTGGGTCCGGCGTCGGCTGATGTCACCCTTTCCCCGACGTCAGAGCGCCTGGGGTATAAAAACGTCAGCCGACGCCATCTTCCCCAGTCTTTCTTGCCGCGTGGTGCTCGAAGCAGAAGCAGTTCGCAAGTGCCGGTCAGCCAGCTCCTGTAATTCAGCTACCGAAGACTTCAAAAAGCTAAGTACCCCGTTGGGGACTCTTTCTTGCCTCAGCTGATGTCAGATAAAGTTAATAATTGCTTAACTTGTGGGAAACAAATACCTCATAAGGATTTCCACACGTACTGCCTCCCCTGCCTAGGCCCAGACCACGACGTTTCGGCCTGTACAGCCTGTGCTTCCTTCAACCGACGCACTCTTAGACGTCGGGCGGAGTTTGCAGAGGAATTTTTTGGGGCTAGTTTTTCGTACAATATGCCGTCGGAGACTCCGACTTCACATTTAATTAAGAAACGGAAGGACAAGGACTGACACACGCGGGCCTCGGTTTCGGCTGAAACCACGGCCAGGCCTACCGCGAGTGTCTCGGTCTCAGCTGAAACAGAGTCCTTGGTACTTCCAACCACCGAAACCGCTCAACCGACAACCTCGGCCCCGGCTGAGTCGGTTATTGAATTTCCAACTGAAACTGGTGTCCTGGAACCTTCCGACACCATACCTTTAGACAAAACTACACCAGCACGTGGTGCAGCCAGGCCTCCTGCATCCATGTCCATTAAGGCATTCTCTAGGGCTAAAGCTGCTAAAGTCTCAAAAGCTTTGCCTCCCAAGGTTATCCCTCGGGGACCCACTACAGGTTCACAGATTCTAAGCTTAGCAGAGGACCTTATCTCCTTAATTACGGGTTCTCAACCTCATCTGGACAGGGGCTCTCAACCTCCTCCAGACAAAAGGCCCAGGGTTGAGCCCTCTGATCTCCACTCCTCAGATGAGGCCTCTGATGGCTCTACTCTCTCGGACCACCAGGAGGAGGCGCTTTCGGCCTACGAGGATTCTGATGCAGAGGAATCTATTCCCTCGGCCTCCCCTCCTGAAGAGTTTTCCTTTGGGGAGACGCTTCACACTATGAGAGTGCATTTCCAGTGGCAGGGCCAGGAATTCTCTGATTCCAGGAAGAGATTAAGGACTTTCTTGCATTTGCCTCAGCATAGACCTTTGGCTATTCCTCCTGTTTTAAATGTCATTGATGATGTGTACTCTGACTCTAGCACAACCCCTGATTCTCTACCTCCGGCTCCTGTCAAACCCGATAGGTACTACAGGGTCCCGGACTCGCATCTTCACCTTTACAAGGCCCACTCTGCTGATCCAGAAACTATTTCCCAGGGCCCTAAAGGGGTTGCAGCTGTCACTACTAAAAATCCTCTCCCCTCTGAAAGGGAGTCTAGAGCTTTAGAGAGATGGGGTAAAAAAGTGTATACTTCTGCTACTCTTTCTATGAGGGCATTAAATTGTCAATTTCATATGATACAGTACCAAGAGTATTTGTTAGATGAATTGCATAAAAAACTGTCTTCACCTGAACCCCTAGATCGCAAATCACTTCAGGATCTGGTACATAACTCCCAACAGGTTAGCAACCATTTCTTGCAATGTGTTTTGTGATGCATTGGAAGCTTCATGTAGGTCAGCTGTGACTGGCGCAGTCATACGTAGGCATGCTTGGCTAAAGGAACAATCTCTGCCAGACCATGTCAAAGCAAAGCTTCTGGATGCTCCACTGGAAAAGCAAAAGTTATTTGGCTCCACGGCCCAGGAGGTCCTAAAGAAATTTGAAGAAAAGGCAAAATCTGTACAAACAGTCTAAAAGATTTTCTCCAAGTCCAACCACCAAGATTCAGCAGGAATTGGCCTTCCAAGAATTGGTCCTTTCCAGACTCAGAGAGGTTTCAGAGAGGGAAGAACAGGCGTGCCAGAGGTAGAGAGCAAGCTAGAGGCTCCTACAGAGGACGTCAATGGCATCCTCCCAACCAGAGAGGTCATGCAGGACCTACAACTGCTGCACAAGGACAGACTCAATGACTTTACTTTGACACCGCCAACCAGGGCTCAATTGGAAGCACCCTTGGGCGGAAAGCTTTCTTTATTCTCAGAAAATTGGCACAGTATTACAAGGGACAAATGGACACTATAAATAATAGACAAAGGATACAGGTTCCATTTTCACACACTACCAAAAAGAAAAGGCATGCCAGACCTGCCACCGAATCAAAGGGCAGAGGCTTTGAAACAAATCTCCAGCTTAATGCAAATGAAAGCTATAGAAAAGGTTCCTCTCTCAGAACAAGGCCAAGGATTTTATTCCAGACTATTCCTTGTTCCAAGAAAAGAAAAGCAATGGAGGCCTATTCTCGACTTGTCCGCACTGAATACTTATCTCATTGTGCCAAAGTTCAAAATGCTGACTCTACAGCAACTCCTTCCCATGCTGGGCAAGGGGTCTTGGCTGGTACCTCTAGACCTTAAGGAGGCATACCTGCATGTCCCTATCAGACAAAGTTGCAGAAGACACCTCAGATTTCTTGCAGGTTCAGAGCATTATCAATTCTCAGCATTGCCCTTTGGCTTATCTTCTGCGCCCAGAGTATTCATGAAATGCCTGGCATCAGTGATTGCACACTGCAGACTTCAGGGGATTCAAATATACCCATATCTGGATGACTGCCTTATACAAGCGGACAGCCAACAAACTTTGGTAAAACACTTGAACTATGCCATCCAACTACTTCAGGCCTTGGGATATACAGTCAACATTCACAAATCAAGACTTGTTCCATCCCAAAGAATGACCTTTCTGGGTGCCAATCTAGATACAACCACCCAAATGGCTTTCCTCACAGAAGAAAAACAAAGTCAACTACCAGTTTACTTCAAAAATCTGACAAGACAATCTCAGCTGACTGCAAGGAAAATCCTGCAGCCCCTGGGTTACATGGCTTCTTGCATCCTTCTGATTCCACAAGCAAGGCTACATATGAGGAAACTACAATGGTACCTAAGGAGTTTATGGACTCAGCACAGTCACAGCTTGGAAACTTTGATACCACTCATTCCATGCCTTCAAAAGGAATTTTTGTGGTGGGCTCAAGCAAGCCAGTCAAACAGGGGTCTGCCCTTCAGCAAACCAATAGCCAGCCAAACCATTACAACGGACGCTTCAGACCACGGATGGGGAGCGCACATGGAGGGCAGATGCATTCAAGGTCTATGGTCACAAAAAGAGCTACGCATGCACATAAACCAAAAGGAAATGCTGGCAGTGATACATGCATTCGAAGCCTTCATACCCTTACTGCATCAAGGCCACCTACTATTAAGGACAGACAACACCACAGTTATGTGGTACATAAACAAGCAAGGAGGCACCCATTCCTATCCTCTTTGCAGACTGGCAATGAATCTATGAGAACTTTCCTTGAAATTCAACATAGAGCTGCAATCTCACTTCGTGCCAGGAAAAGACAATATACTGGCGGACAGCTTAAGCAGAAATATCATGGATGCACACGAATGGATGCTGCACCCAGACATCTTTCTACAGATAACACAATCATGGGGGAGGCCGGACATGGATCTTTTTGCCTCCCCCCACAATCATCAGCTGAAGAAATTCTGCTCAAGGACATACCACCCACAAGCATGGAAAGTGGACGCCCTCTCTTTCAGCTGGAGAACTCTAACAGTGTATGCATTTCCACCTCTTCCATTAATGACCAAGGTCTTAATGAAGATCAGGACAGAGCAGCCAAAAGTGATTCTGATAGCTCCAGACTGGCCAAGACAGCACTGGTACCCACTGTTAAAGAGCATGTCATGCACGAAACCATGGCCTCTTCCTCAATGGCCACTTCTGACACAGCACAATTACAAAACTCTGCATTCCAACCTGAAAACCTTGCAAATAGCAGCGTGGAAAATACCTTGACTCCTACTCAGGATAAGCTATCCCAGAGAGTGAAGGATATTGTCATGGAAGCTCACTGGCCTTCCACAAGAAAGGCATATTCAGCAAAATGGAAAAGATTTCACACTTGGAACACCACAAAGGGCCTAGATGCGACAGTGATGAACATGGCACATATCCTGGAATACTTGGCAGAAATGTTCCACAATGGTCTGTCTTACTCTTCCATTAAAATTCATGCTTCAGCAATTTCAGCAGAGTACAATACTGATCCACCTGTCTTCTCACATCCTCTCCTAAGGCAGTTTCGAAGAGGAATTAAAAACATCAAGCCTCCAAGGAAACCACCACTGCCTACTTGGGTCCTTAACTTTGTGTTGGAAAAACTAACACTGCCTCCCTTTGAACCAGCAGCATCTGCAGAACTACAGTTCCTGTCTCAGAAGACTGCCTTCCTTCTGGCCATAACCTCAGCAAGAAGAGTATCTGAGTTACAGGCCCTCATGGCAGTACAGCCATTTATTATTTTTCATCAGGACAGAGTCTCATTGAGAACCAATCCTACATTTATGCCAAAGGTGGTATCCAGGGTCTCATTAAACCAAGCTATTCACTTGCCTACCTTCTTTCCGAATCCACAAAACAAAGGGGAGAAACTTCTGCACACCTTGGACATACACAGACAGTTGCGCTACTACTTGGACAGAACTAAAAGCTACAGAAAAACTGACCAGCTGTTGGTAGCATATGCTGCTGGTGCACAAGGAAAAGCAATTTCCAAACAGACAATCTCAAAATGGATAGGGAATTGCATTCGTTTTTGTTACTCCTTTCATGGAAAAACTGTGCCAGCTAACATTAGACCTCATTCCGCGAGAGCCACAGCCACCTCCACAGCCTTCTTTAGAGGGGTGGCTACCAAGGACATTTTAGAAGCTGCTACATGGAGCTCCGTGCATACATTTTCCAAGCATTCCAATTTGCCTTTATATTCCAGATCCAGAGCAGGCTTTGCTAAGGCAGTCCTGCAGGACATTTTAGCTACACCATCCTTTACATAGATCCTCCACCCCCAGTTTGGCTATGGTATTCTACCCATATGTGATGACTGCAGATGCATCCTTGAAGGACATAGTACAGTTTTGTACCTACCATAAATGTAGATGTCTGATAGGTATGCATCTGCAGTCAGGTTTTCCCTCCCTCCTTCCCCTCTGTGGTATTTCTGGGTACTTATCCCTCTTATAGCTAGCTGGGGTTATCTATTATGGTGCATTTGTTTTTATATTACTGTGTATGTTTGGAATTTTTTGCATCTCTCCAAATTTAGCCTTCCTTAGAGGGTACCTGGCATCTGGGGCAAGAAACACTGAGGAAGATGGCTTCGGCTGACATTTTTATACCCCAGGCGCTCTGACGTCGGGGAAAGGGCGACATCAGCCGACGCCGGACCCAGACTTTGGAATCCGGCCGACCGAAGGGCTACCTGAGGCAGGACAACCCATATGTGATGACTGCAGATGCATACGTATCGGACATCTACATTTATGGTAGGTACAAAACTGTACTTTTCTGCTTTCTAATGCAGCCGATGGTATGGATATAGAGCAGCAGATACTGGCTTTGCTATCTACCGACACACTTGAATGCGATTGTGACTTTGCGGAAGGCTTCAAGATGTCTTTCCTCAAAACTCCCTTTCATGGCTTCACACTCTTTGGGCTGAAAGTTATGGAAGTTCTCACCAGGAGTGAGCAGGATGGTAAAACCCCATCTGCCATTGGAATCCACTTCTCCACCCCTCAAAGAACCTCCTCCAGGAAATTAGAGAGGTGGTAATAAAATCTGGTTCAGAAAATTTCAAGGAATTCAACCAGGATACTTCTACAGACATGTCCAACTGAAGCAGAGGGGAGAATGCATTCAATGAATGTTGCCCTAGAGGCAGAAGGCCCTTTTCTGAGAAGTCCTTTCAGTGCTCCTGAAGGGTTGCCCAACCGCCGCACTGTGGAAGCAGTCGAGGAGGGGGGTTCTTATCCCTGCACCCTCAAGCTTGGCCAGGCCATCATATCAGATACTTGGTTGCTGTGGATAATTACCAGAGGCTATGTAATGCCCTTTGATCTGATGATAATCATTCATTCCTTACCGGTGAGTGTCTGTTCCATTCTCTGAATCAAGTTGGCCATTATAAGAAGCTCGCGCCAGCCAAAAAAATTTCTCAAGCTAAGCTTACCCATAGTACCCCTCTCTCCATCACCTCAAATCTTGTTTGCTGCATATTGCATCAAGACATGTCAAGCCAGCTCTCCAGCTAAGTCATTAGAAATTGTATACTTTCTTAAAATCTTTTCCTTAACTGTGATTGTTTCAAGTTGTTAGCTGTCGTTTAGAGTTTGCTACCCTTGTTTGCCTGTTTGAGTGCCTTTTTTCCTTTACCAAGATTTTTTGGTACTCTTGTGTACCATTGCTGGTACAGGCCTTCCCTTACCTCTGAGGTAACAGTCATTACCATTGTTGGTATCCCCCTCCCTCCTTTCTCTTTCTTTCCCTTTTATCATGGTTAGTAATAAAAAAGGCCTTTTTTTCTATTTTTTGACTGTTTGTGCGTTTTGTATTTGCTCAGACATTTAGTGTAGGACAAGTTACGCCTTTTTTGTGTGTGACCTAAGGCTGAAAAGAAAGGAACTTCTGGTTTTAAGCAGTGCGAGCAGTGCAAGAGGAAAATGCGCAACTCAGATGCTCATTTGTCTTGTGTCTACTGTCTAGGGGGTGCCACATCTAAAGGTTCAGCCTCCATGCGACATAAGGGCTTTAGCACCTGTACCTTGATGGAAAGGAAAAACAAACTGATTCTTTTTAGAGGCCATTTCTGAGATGGAGGGCTCAACTCTTCCAAAAAAGAACACAAAAAGAGAAGCCATTCTTATCCCTACCTCTCCTCATGCTAGTGACTCTGTCGACAACTGACCTGAAGTCGAAACTTCCAGAATTGGCACCAACAATGTTGGCAACATGGCCTCAACCTCCCCCTATGGTACCATCCTGTATTCCAGGACCTTAACCATCAACGACGGTGCCAACTTTGGCACAAATAATTAAATCTTTGACTAATACCATCCTCTGCACCAGTGCTGCAACCTTCCCCCATGGTACCTATTGTGAGTACAGAACCATCCAAGACTCCATCTCCCATGGCACTATCTATAACTACAGTGCACCCCCCCCCCCTTCAGTACCAAAAATAGATTTTCCAGCTCTGGTCACTGTCCCCCCCCCTCCCCCATACATCTTGCTGGTCCTCCGACCGTGGTGCCAATAGGTGGGATATTGCCTCAGGCCTGATATTCCCCATCGGCAGATCCTTTTTTGGACAGCAGTATAACCCCTTTTTAGATCACCTCGCTCTTCCAGGAGCCTTTCAGAATTCTACGTAGTGAGACTAGTGGATCAGCTGTTGTCAGCCAGAGGATTTCGAGCTCCTTCCAAATCCTCCCTCCCACCTGGAGCAGAGGTTTTCTTTCCACAGATTACACTGTATATTCCACCTTTGACCTCCTTGGAGGTATCTGAGCCCTCGACAGCCATCAATCCCGGTACCGTCTACTTCGGTTCATTGGTCGACCTTACCATGACTTCTGAGCCTACCCTACGGACATCGACTCACTCAGAGCTGAGCCATCCTCGGGATAGAGACTGGTCTGCTGGCACCATGATCCCTGTTATGGTACCTGTTTTTTCTAGGACGCCATCTACTATGGTTTCGGTTTTCTAGCAGAACCAAGTCCTTTTGTGGCTCCTTCCCTGGGAGTGGACTCATCGGAGCCAGGGTGTGACCACGGTCCTGAGGTTGTCTTTCTCAGTTCCAGGCTCGCATCCCTCTTCGGGCGGACCTGGTTTTCATGTGATGGAGTGGGCACTTGCTTCTGCAGGCTCTTAGCTGGTCCCTTTGACACCCGATACCCATTTATATATCTTTCTTCTGAACCGCAGCTGACACAGTCCACTACTCTGGGGCACCGGGCACAGAAACCTGGACACCCTTCCACAAGGTACCCACTCTTGAGTCCTCCTCAGACGTTCCTGCAGAGGAGGTGCCTCACAAGAGATTGTGCAAGAGGATTCTCCCTAGGTCTTCCTTACTGAAGATGCAGACTACGATGAAGGGGAAAGGTCCCCATGGTCTCCCCCTGAGGTTGTCTCCTTTGGCGACCCACTAGAATTTTTAAAGCAATAAGGAGACTGGAAGCCCACCAACCCTTCCTCTGAGGAGTCTGTATTTTTGCAGGCTTTCCATGCTTGACCCTCTGCTTGTTGCGTGACCCCGCCTACAGATGACCTGGTTCAGCTCATTGTGCAGCGCATCTGGAGGAATCCAAACACCGTCTACCCTATCCCCAGGCGGCCAGACAAAATTCTTTCTCCTCCAGAGGACAACCCAGATGGTCCAAAGGCCTACCAGTAGATGCTATGGTGGTGGCGGCGGCCACTAAGAAAGAGCTCGCCGAGGAGAGCCCTACAGTTCACCCCCCAACAGGGAATCTCGGGTGATAGGTTGGGGAAGTTGGTATGTTGTTCATCGACCTTTGCCATTCGGTCCTTGAACTACTTGGCACATTTTACCCGGCTTCAGAGACCTAATATTGGAACTCTCAGAAACCTTGGCAGGTACAGTGTCTGATGAGGTACATGACAAAGTTGCCTCACAGCTTGCCACCCTGGAATCTATTTCTAACTCGTCCATGCAGTTGATTTCACTTAGTACCGAAGGGACGACTAGAGGAGCGGGTGCAGGCATTGTCATGAGACGCCAGGCCTGACTGCACCTGTGTGCGCAGATCCCTTTAAGTCTTCCCTTTCTCAAATCTGCCGTGGAGTTCTCTTCTCTTTTTGGCCCAAAAGTAAAGAACACTTTAGCCAGGTGTGAAAAGGAAGGTAAGACCCTGTCTACTGTTGGTGTATGTTTTTCCAACCCTAACTGTCTTAATCTAGGAATCAGAGGAGTGTAAAGACGTGGTACAAGAAAGCACAGGGTCCTTTCTGTGACGCACGTGGGGAATTTGCTCCCCAGGGCAAAAGGGGAAACACATCTGGAAGGCGCTCCTTCAGAGGCAGAGGGTGTCCTTAACCAGTGATCCAGAGATTTTCTCTGGACAACCCTATCAGTGCTCTTGAAGAGCGGCCTAATTGCTTACCACTGGAAGCAGTCTGGGATGATTTTCTCTGCACCATCTTGCCTGGCAATCCATAACCACAGATTATTGGGTGCAGACTATAATTACCAGAGGTTATCATATCCCTTTCAATCTTTACCCAAGGCTGCTAAGGCATATTCCCAACATTCCATCCAGTCAAAGGGAAGTAGCAACTCAAGAAATACAAAGGCTGCTTCTAAAAAGTCATCCAAACAGTCCCACCAGACCATATACGATCCAGATTTTACTCAAGATTCTTTTTAGTGCCAAAAAAGACATTGGAATGGAGGCCAGTTTTGGACCTCAGCATCGTAAACAAATATGTCAAAAAAAAAAAAAAAAAATTCCGGATGGTCACGGTTCAGTCTATCCTACTTTTTCTAGAGAAAGACAATTGGATGTGCTTAAGTTGATCTTCAGGATGCATATTACCACATAAAAATGGACAAACGCTCCAGAGTATTCCTCTGCTTTTGGCTGAGAACGATCATTACCAATTCTGGATGCTGCCCTTTGGTCTCTCTATGGCCCCCCAGAGTGTTCACCAAATGCATGGCAGTGGTAACAGCTCACTTGATACCTTCCAGGATTGTGTTGGATAGAAAAAAATCCGATACAAAATTTATGTTCTCACCATAACGATAGATCCATGTTGTCTTTTTGTTTGGTTCAGTATCCCTTCCTCCTTCCAATATTTTTTCCCTTGTGCTCTTCTTTCATCAAATGGACCTAACCAGGAACCTTATCATTTTACAACCTCAACTGGTTGTTTTCTCCATGTTATGTTCTGATATACGATTCACTTGTTATATTCCATGAGGTGATAAGATTTTGTTAGCTGATAAGCAGGCAAACAAGATCTGAGGTATTTGGTTGAAGATGGGGATTATGGGTAGGGGAGAAGTAAGAGCCCTGGGTCCACAGCTTCTAAAGTCACTGAGATCAGATCCAGTAACCCAAAGATTGAACCAGAAGAAAAGAAGACAACACAGATCTATTGTTATGGTGAATATATAACTTTTGTTTTAAGATACTTGTCTTGTTCTGGGTGTTAACATAGTTGCTTCATGCTTTTAGCTACCTCTTAACATGTATCATTTGCATTGACCTGACTCTGTGAGCGTGTGCGTCAGCTTACTGCAGATGCCACACTGAGGGACTTGGCTAGACAGAGGTGGGTTAGACCTACTTTGTACTGCATCTGGTGCCCGTCTAAGTCTTGTCGCACAGTTTTATATCCTAATCTGTGCTACAACCAAGACTTGTAGCTCCTTCTCATTTGCTAATGACTTCTGTAAGTGAAACTGACTATGCATAACCTAATTGCATTGAAAACTGCTCATGTTGCAGGCTGCAGTGTTGCAGACTCCTAATAGTTAAGTTCAGGCCCTGTTACAACCTTCTGAATGCTCAAGCAAAGCAGACAAGCAGATGCTGTGAGAAGATGGCTAGCAAGGCAGGTAATGCGTGAGGGCACTTTTCAGTCATGACTAATGCACAAGGCATGCAAAAGTATATAATTAGACTATAATGCAGTAAGTTTAAAATATGTAATGTGTCCTTGTGTAGTAATGACTGAGCACATACAGAGTGAAATATCAGTTTGAACATTGTTAGTATGGTGTGTTTATGCATTTAGAAGTGTAAATTAGACTAAATGGCTGCAGTTGCCAAGTAGCTTGTGAATTAATGGAATTTGAGTGTACAACCTAAAACTAGCTTGGAATATTTAATGTGTGCATATCTTGACAGGAAAAGGAGTTACCGACATTGAAAGATATGGACTTTCTGAATAAGAGCCAGAAAGTTTACATAAGTGAAGAACAGAGGAAACAGTTCATGGAACAGTTAAAGCGAGATGTGGAGGTAAGCTTGAAGTTATTTGGTATTTATGTAAAGGTGTTTAACTCTGTGCTTTGTGAGACTAAACACATCAAATTGCCTGTTTTATTATGTGGAATGTTTACCGCAGCACATTTCAGTGTTCAAAGTGATACATAACGTCAGGATGAAGTTCTGGATTTTTGTTTTTTAGTCATTACATTCCATTGAATATTTTTATACTCATCCTTTTATTAGTTTGATTTCAAAACATTCTAAGAACAATTTCATTAGAAAGAACATTGTTAATTTGAAATTAATGCCTCTAGGTCCTGGTTTCCATTTTAAATTTTTCTGTAGCACGTAACATTTAGGAGATATTAGAATTTTTGTGACATTGGAAAATTATTATCAAAAGCATTTCATGACTTTATGGACGTGCCCATTAAAATCTTCTGGCACCAAAGACTGTATAATTATCCAGTCATGCTTTGAGTAGAGAGAATTAACGAGGCATTGTGCCTCAAGATAATTTCTGAATCATATGCCCACATATTAAATACCTGCTCCTCCGTAGTTAGTTGGCAGTATGAGATCTCTGCTCGTGTTGCATGTGTTCAGGAGCACACGAGGCATCCCAGATTGTGTTGTGTGTTAAGCGGCCATGTGGCATCCCTGCTTATATGCTGTGTTCAGTTTTAGTAGTTTGCTTCTTGTACTGCTCTCTCGGAAACATTCAGCAAGTTCTGCCATCTGCTTTAGGATGGAACTCTGATAATGGGAAATATGATATGCAGTAATTTAAAAGCATTAACTGCCTATGCAGATAAGGCATGGAACACTTTACTATACTTTTCAAGGAGTTTGGGGGAAGCAAAGGATATAGACTTGTTTTCTGGGACAGCCAGCCAGACAATTCTTAGGTTTTCCTTGTGATTTATGTACAGATCATGTTAGCCTTGGGAGGTGGGTGGATAACTCTACAATTGAATTCACTTTCTTGGACAGTGTGGTGCTAGTTCTGTCTGTCTGCTCAAAGTACCTCTTTCAGTGGAGAGCACTTTGTTTTACTTTCCTGTTGAAATAGTCTTTTGTCATGTTTTCCCAGGTGTATTAATTCAGAATACTAACTTTACAAAAGTAAACACCCTTCATAGAAGAACCTGAGGAAAATGAAGTGCCCTCTTCATATAGCTTTGTGAAAGAAGGCAAATCAGCCATGGTTTTATTGTAGATGTTCTTCATATTCATCACTGCTAGACTACCTTAAACTGAATGTGTTACGTCCTGCAAGGGCATTAACAGCTGTCCAGCTTCCAAAGCTTCAGGGCACCTTCCATATGCCCAAACAGTTAGTCATCTCAAGCTGAGCTGACCTAAAATATTTAGGCACCAGGTGCATTCTTTTTTTCTTGACAGTTTAAAAGTTTAAAGAATTGATTTATTTTTTCTCTTGAGCAAATGTGCTTATTTTACTTTGGGGGATTAAGAAAGTGTTTTAAAGTGCTTTTTACTGATATTTTTTGTGAAAAAAAGTAACTTTTAAAGACTTAAAATTTTTACCAGTTTTTGCTGCTTGTTTTCCCTGTGAAAGAGGCATCATTTTGGCTTGAACATTAGAACAAACTGTCGGCCCTTCCAGCCACAACAAGAAAAAAACGAAGCAGACAGCCTCCGCCTTAACCACAGGTGGGTGACTGTGCTGTGGCCATGACTTGTACCTCAAATCACTCCTCTTTTACCCTGAATCCTTCTGATGTAGCGCCTACAGCCACTATGGACCTGTGGCTGCTGGGATTCCATAGGTGGGCAAAGGAGAGGCAGTCTTGTCATTCCTGGGAAAGAGAGAACACTGAAGACTTCTCTGTTTTGTCAGAATCTCATGCCCATTCCTGGTGAAGTTGCTACTGCCAATTAACAATCTTGACCTTATCTGTCCTGTCAAAAAGAAATAGAAAGCTAAATGCGCATCTACTCCTCCTCATATTACCCTGGACAGTACTAATTTACTAGACCTGGCTCTGGGTTTCATTCAGGCTATTGATACTTCTTAAAATAGTTTCTGGTAAAAGAAAGAGAGCTACCTTCTTTCCTGAAGAGATTCAATATTCTCAATCTGGACAGGAAGTTGAAGGGACAGACAAAGGATTTTCTCCTTAGATTTATTATTCAGATTCACAAGAGAGCTTAGTTTTTGATTCTCCTGTGTGAGTTTATCCTTCTCTAAGACTGTTTTCAGTGGAAGAACACAGTGGTTTCTCAGTCTGAAAATATTATGAGTTTTTACAAAAGGAATTTCGTACAGTTCTGTCAGCTTTCAAAGATGTGTGCGTTACTGCCTGCAGTTTTTTTCTGATAGTACAGCTGCTCTAAAAGCCAGATGGGAGGTAATAAAATTCCTCAGTATTTTAAGTTTTTATACATGCTTCCCAAATCTAACTCAGAAGCTGTAGCTTTAGTTAATTCTACTGCTGCTAAACATTTAGTTAATTCCAGTCCTACTCTTTCTGATAAGGATGAGAATACTGATAGGTATGGAGGGGTTTGCTTCTGCAGCTTTCATTTTCAGAATTTTGAATTGAGTTCATATGTTTTTTTTTTCTAATTGTGAAAGTATGAAGAATGTTTGTTTGCAGTTTCTTCTTGTGAGGAAAACAGGTTGCCTCAAATGGATTCTGGATGTCTTTCATCAAGGTTACAGATGGGAATGGGAGGAAATTCCTCCCTTCCAGGGGCCATTCCTTTTCCTCCAGATGAGACTCTCGTTCCTAGTACCAAAGAAAGAAAATGCTTGGAGACCAGTTCTTGATCTTTATTTCCTAAACCCGTTTGTGGTAGTGCCCTAATTTAAAATGTCACTTCACAACCTGTTGCCTGTTCTTCTTTCCAGTTTCCTGGTAACACTAGACTTAAAAGATGTTTATCACATACCACTTCATTCAGACTTCAGACATATCTTAAGATATTATATGTCTAGATCACATTATCAGTTCCCTGCCTTAACGTTTAGGCTATCTGCTGCACTGAGTGTTTACAAAGTGCCAAGCTCCAGTTACAGCTCATTGCAGGCTACAGAATAGCCACATTTTTCATATTTAGACTTTCTTATCTTTGCAGTCTTTTTCAGAGCATCAGGCATCTCTCTCAAGTGAGAGATGTTACGCAAACTGGGATTACAAGAGATCATTTAAGTCTTCCCTTGACTCTCTTGCAGAGGATTGTGTTCCTGGGATATCAACTAGAAACCTCCGTTCAAAGTGCTTTTTTTCCTCAGGAAAAGAAGATCCTTATTTAGATTTGTTTCTAAGGTTTTCCACTCAGAAATGATCACTTCAAGGGAATACCTCAAGATTTTGGGTCTCGCGGCATCTGTGATACTCACGATACCCCTGGCAAGACTTCACATAAAAATGATAGTCGTGTTGGAAATCTCCTTGGTCCCTGTATAAACACCCTTTATATTTTCAAATACTAGTACTGGGGTCTGTCAGAAGATAAATCTTTTGGTGGAGCAACAGATATCAAGCCTAATCTGTCCTCCTCCCTCTCTGCTCCAAAGCAGTCAGTCACCATAGACACTTCAGCTTTGCTTGGGTAGCAGTTTCAGGAGGGTTAAAACTGCAAGGATGTGGGACACCAAGGACAGGCTCAAACATGTAAATATCTGGCAGATGCTTGCCCTGATTAAGGCACTCAACTCTCTGACCATCTTTCACCCAGGGGACATCTTTAAAGTGGTTTCAGACAATACAATAGTCATGTGGTACATCAACAAGCAAGAAGGAACCATGTTGCACCCAATTTGCAGGCTAGCCATGTTAGCTTGGGATATAGCTTCACAGCACATTCTCACTCTACAGACATCTTTCATTCCGTATTCCATCAGAGCAAAATTGTGTGGCAGATAAGCTGAACAGGACCAGGGCAGACCCTCATGAATGGAAACTAGGTCAGGTGGTCTTCCAACATTTGATCCATCTGTGGAGAGTTCCTTAAGCAGACCTTTTTGAAAAATCAACTGGCAAGATTCTGTTCCAGGAATTTATGCAAGATCTGGAAGATGTGCGCCTTTTCTTTGGGAAGTAATGTTCCTGTATGCTTGTCCACCCTTTCCACTAATATCCACTTTTAAGATTCAGAAGGAATTCCCATATACCATAGTGATGACTCCCTTCTGGCCTAGGCAGCTGTGGCTCTCCCCTTCTTTTGGAAATGGCCAGGGACAATTGCCACAAGCTTCCTCATAGACTAAATCTACTCACCCAAGAACAGGGGTTTTTTGATACACTCCAACATAAATCAGTTTCAGTTGACTGCCTGGATGATAGGGTTTTAATTCCTTCTGAGCACATGTTTACTGAGGAAGTGTAGCAGATATTGATGGAGGCAAGAAAGACTGCTACTAGAGCAAATGGCAAAGTTTTTTTAGTTGGTACCAGCAACATAACCAGCACTCATTCAGAGCTAGTTGTTCTGTGGTTGTACAATATTTGTATAAGTTAGTTTAGTATCCTGTGACTGTTATTCATCTGTCAAGGTTGTCGGCCATTTCAACATGTTTACCCATAGATCCTCTAATTTCAAGGCAGTGTGATGTCAAAATGTTCTTGATGGGGGTTTTGCATAAGAGGCTGCCAAGTAAACCAGTAGGCCCCCTCCTTGGGATCTTGATTTTTGTGTTAGAGAAGCTAACACTTTCTACATTTGAACCGGCTAAACTGTCTGACTTGAGGTTCTCAACATGAAAAACAGTTTTACTGATTGCTCTGACCTCTGCAAAGAGTATTTGAATTGCAAACTCTGGTGAGTCAACCCTTCTTCATTTTCCACAGGGACAGGGTTTCTCTGAGAACTAATCCTTTTATACCTGTAGTAAGTATCCAAGTTTACCTTAAGCCATACTATCCATCTTCCAGTTTAGTTTACTGTATCTAAAATGAGGGAGTAAGGATACTCCATTCCTTAGATGTCCGCAAACAACTATGGTACTATCTTGACAGAACTGTCTCAGATCTTCAGGTCAATTGTTTATTACTATAAAGGTAAGAAGGGACAACCAGTGTCAAAACAGACCATTTCCAAATGGTTGTCTAAGGCTCTCACCTTTTGTTATGTTCACCATATCAAATCAGACAAGCAGGGTCGAGGTCCTATCTACCAGTGCCTTGGCTTCATTTATGGCTTTTTAGAAAGGGTTGGATTCTAGAATTTTTTGAAAAGCTACTACTTGGTTCTCTCTACATACTTTTACAAAGCACTGTAATCTTGATTCTTTCTCTAGGCCCAGATCAAGCTTTGCTAGGACCATTTTCCAGTGGTTCCTGGACTCATCTTCCACCTCCCAAATGTAGTTAGCTGTGTTAGTCTACCCATAAAGTTAAGGCTACTTTGGTAGTAATCAGTATGACATGCATACTGTAGTTGTGCAAGATGAACTTACTGTAACAGTAGATGTTTGAATGATCACTGCTGCAGTAGCCACTCCTTCCCTCCATCCCCCTTGTCTTTTGGTTTGCTTTTATGTCAGGATGTGGACATTTATGTTTTGTTGTTCCTAGCGTAGTCTTTTCAATGCTCAGCCTCCCCCTCTTTGTTGGCAGGAAAGTTCTGAAGGGCTTCGCTCCCAAGCTGCTTGTTCAGTGAGTTCAGCTCAAGCTACTTGATAATTTGGACACTTGGAAGATGCCGTGAAGCTTTGGAAGCTGAACAGCCATTATATCTTTGACAGGATATAACCCATATGGATAAGGCTACTGCAACAATGATCATTTGAGCATCTATTGCTGTGGTAAGTTCAAGTTGTACAGCTGTACTTTCCAAGAAAAGAGGGCAACTGGAAGTCTGTCTTGGACCTCTCAAAGCTAAACAAGTTCCTCAGCATCCCAAAATTTAAAGTGTTTCCATTGCAAAAACTAATGCCCATGATCTCCCAAGATGCCTCTATAGTCACTCTAGGTCTAAAAGACTCTTACCTCCACTGTCCCCATAGTAGACTGTCATATAAAGTACCTACGATTTGTAGCAACAGGCTACCATTTCTAGATTTGTGCTTTACTATTTGGACTGTCTGTTGGTTTTCACAAACTGTCTAGCTCCTTGGATAGCATATTGCAGAACTGTGAAGGTTCATATTTACCCCTACTTAGATGATTGTCTCATTCAGGGAAGATCCACATCAGAGAACCTAGGTACCTTACAGATCATTGTAGACTGCTTTCAGAAGGTAGGTCTCACCTTAAATCTTCAAAAACCCAAAACTGTTCCTCTAACAAGGGTCCTCTTTCTAGGATTCTGTTCAACCGAAGGCCTTCCTTCCCCAAGACAAGATTATTTCCCTGTCGGACTGTCTAACCAGTCTGCTTCCAAAGCAGCTCATCACTCCAAGAGAGTTCCTGTCGATATTGGAGTACATGACATCCTGGATTCTCATGATCCAAGTTGCAAAGTTACACACAAAAAAACTCCAGTGGTTCCTGAAAAATGTCTGAGAACAGCATTCCCAGTCATTGGAAACCCTACTGCCTTTTCTTGCATGCCTGAAAAAGGGAATTCCAGTAGTCAAAGGATACCATACAGTGGAACCCAGGGGCAAATTTCACTTCACGTGAAGCAAACAATATCATCACCACAGACTGTTCTGACATAGCTTGGGAGCCCACTTAGTTTCCCTGAAAGTGGAGAGTATTTGGTCCCCACAGTGGGGGAAGTTGCATATAAATCAGTAGGTGCTGCTAGCAGTCTACCTGGTCATAAAAGCTTTCCAGCAGAACTTAATCCCAGAGACCTTGCTGATCTGGACAGACATCACCACACTGATGTACATAAACAATGGGGAAATTTGTCATACCCTCTGTGTAGCATTTCAAAGGAAAATTTGGATGCTGGCTCATGAAATAGGGTTTGACTCTCGCATCCTCTTGTATTCTAGGCCAGAACAGTACCCTGGCAGATTTTCTAAGCGGGCACCGTCTAGACCCCAACAAATGGCTACTGACGAGAAAGGTCTTCCTGGATCTAACTATACAAGGGATCCCCTCAGTAGGGCTATCTACCACAGCAGGCAAATACTTTAGTTCTGTTCCAGAACACAGCAGACAGCAGCTTGGAAAATAGACATGGACAAACTGGTTCCTGTATGCATTCCTGTCCTTTCTCCTTATTTTTAGAGTACTGACAGAAATCGAGGGGAACAGACCTTGCATGATCCTAGTGACTCCTTTATGGCTGAGACAACACTGGTACGCCCTCCCCCTGACAATCATCAAGGGGAGATTCTACACTCTACCATAGGAAGTAGATTTCAACCAAGTTAAGGGATCTGTCTTCCACTGTACCCCCTACCTAGCCCACCTACAGGTTAATAGTCTGCAGGACTGAATTTTTCACACCAAGGAATGCATTCTATTCCAAGGACATGCTTTTCATTCTAAGGGAAGCAAGGAAGCCCAATACCAGGAAATAATACCTGGTAAAATGGAAGATTCCCCACCTGGTGTCAAGCAAAAGCACTAATCATTTTCGGGCAATCATTAGCTCATTCTGGCACTACCTGTGAAGCCTCATTAGACAAGGCCTTTCCTATTCCAGCTTTAAGGTGCATGCATCTACTGTATCAGTTTGCCTGCACAGTACCCTACCTATCATCTCGCACCCCCAGATAATACTTTTTACTTTTTCTAAAAGTGGTGATTCACTTGAGACCTTCCAAAAGGAATCCTGTTCTGGCTTGGGATCTAAAATGTGTTAGAAAAACTAACTTTGCTCTACTTTTAACTTGCTGCTCCTGCCTGTCTAAAAATGCTTACCTGGAAGGCTACTTTCCTTGTAGCTGTTGCCTCAGCTTGGAGAGTTTTTGAATTACAAGCTCGTGTGTGTAAATAACCTTTCACTGTCTTCCACAGAGATGAGCCACTTTCAGAACAAACCCATCTTTTATAGCTGTATCAAAACTTTGAACCATGCTACCAGCTTACCAGTCTTCTTCCCAAATCCACAGAACAGGGCAGAACAAGACATCCACTCCCAGGATGTGCACAGGCAAATCAGGTACTATCTTGACGGAACAAAAACCCCCAATAGAGCAGAGCAATTCCTGATGACTTTCGCAGAGAGTAAATAAGGCAAGAATGTTTGCAAACAAACCATTTCTATATGGATATTTAACTTCATTAAGTTCTGTTATTCACACCATGGAAAACTTTTACGTGCGCATAATGAACTGCACCAGATATGGAGCAGCCACTGTGACTCTCCTCAAAGGAGTCCCTACCTTGGTGGTCATAGAGGCAGTTGCATCTAACTCTGTACTACACACCTTTGCAAAACACTACCCAGCTAGGCAATGTCTTGACAGCTAGAGCAGGTTTTGCTACTGCCATCCTGCTGAATCTAATCTGCTAGAGTCGTACGGATGGCCTACCACTCAACTTTTAGTTTTTGGGAGTCCTTCCAAGAATCAGCACTGCAATATTGACTATGAAGAACATAGTACAGTTATCACACTTAACATAATTTATAAATGCTAGAGTAGATCAGTGTTGTATTACATACTCCCACCCTGCTGTCTGCTGACCAGTTGTTTCCCTCTTCCTAGGTGCAAGGTGTAGATGGGTTTTTCTTGCAGATAGTCCTCTTATCTCTGTCATCCGTCTGCCTCCTTTTTTCACTCCTCACTTAAAAATTCAGACATCTGAGGAGGTTGTGCTGTTCTCTGGCATCAGACTACTTTTTCACTGCTTGACACCCTTCTTATACCCAGATGTCTGTCTTCAGAAGTCCATCGGCTAGGGATGATGTAAAGACTCCGGATATCTGTCCTGTCACAGACTTCTGCATGGCAAGAAGACCAAAGATTCAGTGCTGCAACATTGATCTACTTGAACATCTACAGTTACGGTCAGTGGGATGCAACTGCACTGTCTTTGGATCAGTTCTTCATTTCTTGTGAAGGTGATAAGTGACGACTTGTCTCAAAAGACTGTTCCCAGATGGTTGTTTAAGGCTGTTACTTGTTTGTTGTACTCACCATAAGAAAACTATTCCAGGCAGGATCAAGGCCCACTATTCCAGGGCCTTGGCTTCACCTGTAGCTATTTGGAACAGATTGGAGTCGAAATATTCTAGAAGCTGCTACTTGGTCCTCTGTACATACTTTAACAAAGCACTGTAAGCTTGATTCATTTTGTAGGTCTAGATCAGGTTTTGCTAGGACCATTCTTCAGTTGCTTTCACCTTCCTAAAATTGTGAACTGTGATGATCTATCCATGTACCTTGAGCTATTGCAGCAGTGATTAATATGAAGTATGCTTATGTAAGTAAACCTGCCATAACATTAGATGTTCAAGTGATAAGCAGTAGCCACACCGTCCATCCACCCCCTTGTTTCTGTTGTTTTTCTAAGCTGTGGACTTTTTTTTGTTCCTAGCATTGCCCTTTCAGTGATTAGCCTCTTCCTTTCTGTTGGCATAAAAGCTCTGTAGGTTTTGGCACCCAAATCTGTCTTTTACATCAGCTCAGCTTGAGCTGACTAAAGGTTTGGGCACATGGAATATGTCCTGAAGCTTTGGAAGTTGGATTGCCATTATATCCTGTCAGGATATAACCTATATAGCCTAGGCTACTGCAGTAGTGATCATTCAAACATCTACTGTTTATAAGTTTACATGCTGTTGTCCCCTCCTCCCTTTATCTTATAAAAAAAAAAAAAAAAGTTTCAGTACCCCTGATAGAGCCCCTTCCAGCTAAAGAGTTTAAGGGTTGAATTGGTGTAGGGGTAACAGTGGGTGAAATACGATGTTTGTAAACACCATAAAGTAAAATCAGTTTCATATATGAGGTAAGGGGTGGTTTGAGGTCCCCTGTAGATGGTCAAAATGTTCCCTAAAGGCTAGCCTACATAAGAATGAAGCATGACTCTCCACTGCTTTTACTCATTGAGGTTTGCGTGCCAGGACCAGAAACCCACTGTAAAGCAAGCAGCTGAAACCAAAGGGATGGCTGGGTAAAAAAGAAATGCCCAAGTGTAATTTAAACAGTGACAAAGTGCAGAATGAAGAGGATGTTTGTAAGCAGTGTCTGCAAGGCAGCTACTGTGAGAAGGTTAAGGTCATACATGAATGGTAGTATTTGAATAGTGGACCCATGAGCAGGTGGCAAAGGTCAGCACAGAGAGTTGGTCTCGTGCGTGGGGCAAAAGGCAGCATATAAGGCCAGCACTGGTGGCACCAACAAGGGCGAAACCCACTGAGTAAAAAAGCAAACACAATTTTATTTCAGAACTGCACAGTGCTCACAAGCCAGGAAAGTAGAGACGGTCTGTTCCCAATAATGCATAGTGCAGTCCGACCATATGTTAGCATCCAGTAGATTGGTAGCAGATCCCTGTTGTACCAAACAAAAACATGGAGCTCTGTCCAGGGAAATTCAGTAGAAGGGGCAGGTTGCAGTAGAAATAAGTAAAAACAGAGGCAATTGGGTACAATGTAGGAACACGCAATGAAAGGTTAGCATATGGAAGGCATGGCAGAAAGCACAGTAGTGCACAATGATGGCAGGTCAGAAAACTTACAGCAGCTCATGTTTGGCTGCTTGGAGCAGATTTAAAGTAGCAGCAGTTACTAGGACCTGTTACCAAGGTGCAGTCCAATCATGGGAGCAAGGACAGTGTAGTAGTGACGGGTCATAACACCACATCAAAACTCAGTGGAACCACACAGCAGAGGCAGTAGACCACTAGATGTAGCATTACAGTCTGGCACAACAAAAGCAAATCGGGAGTAACAGGAAGGTAGGTGGCAACACAGCCAGACAAATGAAGATGATCCACCTGAGAGAGAGTGAGTGTACAGTACATAAAGTGGGGTCAAGTGGAAAGATGGAGAGAGGAGTTACACCACAGTGGGTGGATGGTTACACAGTGATGGTGTGCAATGGACTACAGGTAGTCTACCATGGAATAGTGAGCCTTATTTGCAGTGTTGTTTGGCAGGGCTTCCTGTTGGCACTTTTCCCACTCCCATCTATTAAAAGTGGGGAGCAGACCTTAGAAGATGTATTCCCTAAGGCCATTCATGTGATTTTGATCTAGGTAGCCACCTGCAGCAGCTCACACAAACTGATGTTTGAGGCTAGCATGTGGTGTACAGCTGCATAAGTCATGCCACCACACTGTTTTGTGTACAGGGCAGTGAGGCCACAGACAGATCCTCTACTCTCCAGAACTTCAGAAGGAACTGTGAGGTGGAGGAGCATTCACTGGGAATACAGTTGGCTTGTCCCTTGGCAGTGTGGGTAATGAGAGATACACATCATTAAACCAGTTGTATAATGGTAACCAGTTGTATAATGGTTTAGCAGCTTGGTGTAGTTGACCTGCAGGTCTCTAAAGTCAGATGGTGTATCTAAAGGGGGTAGGAACACCACCCTTGAGTTCCTTTACCCCATCTTGAATGGTGGGTTGGTGACATACATCAGCTAGAGACCCAGCTTTTGCAGTTGATTCCATAGGATTTGTGCTAGATGGTTCATACGTATGTGTGTCTGTGTGCGTCTGTGTGTGTGCACCTGGGAAGGCAGTGGTGACTATATTAAGGGATGCCTTCACAAAATCAAGCATTGTTAAGTAACTGAGGTGGGGGGAGGGACCCTGTCACACTAACTCTCATCAGTGGAAATCAGTTCCATAATGCTCTTTAATGTGTTGCCTGGGACTTAAGTCATCAAGCAAGTAAAGCACAATATATCTGTCTTCCTATGTCTGAGCTTCCCATGGATGGTATAGAGTACTCCCTGCACTGATATTGTGCTAAGGAGGAAGCCTGTCCATTGTCCTCATAAGAGAAGTTGACGGGCATCCTAGATCCCCTTCATGGTGAGGATGCACAGCTGATCCCCTCCTGCCTCCACCTCTGAGTGTTATAAGTCCTGAGGCTCATAGTAGTAAATACTTCTCTGTAGCCTGCACCAGGTGTAGGAATGTCTTTTTAAATACTGCATATTCATTGCACCACATTTATTCTAACTGCTACAATGCCCTTTGGTGAGGCAGGTGTTTTAGATACTTCTGGCCAGCCCCTTTGGGCACATTTCCATAGTGATTCCAGGTGCATCCTGGAAGATAGCTTCTCTTTTAATAGCAGGCAGAAGCGGTGTTAATATGCTTGCAGTGGATGGTAGTGGGCTGTGGATTTTGCCAGTTCTTCCCCTGCAGCAGTGACTAGTTATTACTTGACTGCTGTATGTGTTAGTCTGCTTATCAGTTTTTGTTTCTTTCGGCTTTTCCCGGTTAGGGGTCGCCACAGTGGAACTCCGGTCTGCTAATGATTGGCAGTAGATTTTGACGTGCTGGCTTGCCGGGCCTAACGCACAACCTTCAATGAAGGAACGCCCATTCACGCATGTCGCCACACAGAAGACGCTCTAACTGAGAATCGAACGGGCAACGTCGGAGTCTGAGGCGACAATGCTACCGCAGCACCACCTTTAGTCTGCTTAGTGCGCATTGAAATTTGAGCATCCATCCAGCATCTTCTCCTTGTTGAACCTGAAGCTGTCCACAGTAATGCAGTTATCCTTTTGTCTAAGCACTGTTTGAAACACTACTAGTTTGTACCAGGCACAAACCTCCATTCATCTGCTCAACTTTCATTTCCTATGATCAGCTTGTTGATCAGTGGTTGCCACAGGAAGCCCCAATTTATTCTGCATTCCTCTGTAGAGAAGGTGTTTTCTCCAACTTCTCAGAGGAGGACTTGCACATAGACAACAGATGGGCAGTAATTATTTTCCATGGCTAATGTAAATGTCACCCTGTTTCACATATGACATTGTTTCAGAAATATTCTGCCTCATCAAATGCGCATTCAGTTACTTGTACATAGAGTAGCTTTACCCAAGATTAACAAAGATTTTTCCATTACTTTTGGTGGGTAATAATGCACATTTCTTAGTCATTATTCATTGCAGATGTAATGTTGGTATTCTTGACTCACCTTGTGATTTTACGTTGTCCCGTTCGATTCCCAGCTAGAGCGTCTTCTGTGTGGAGGCATACATGAATGGGGCATGCCTTCGTTGAGGGTTGTGCATCAGGGCTGGTAACACGGTACGTAAAAATCCACTACCAATCATTAGCGAACCGGAGTTCTGCTGTGGTGACCCCTAACCAGAAAAAGCCGAAAGAGACAGAGTGCACCATGAAACAAAAGTAAGACAGGCAGGCAGACAGACGTGAAAATTCATTAAGGATTGCTACAATGCTGGAGCTATAATAGGGCATTCCTTTTCCTATTATTCTCTTCCGTGATGATCTTTGCAAAGAAATCCTCATAGTGCAGCCTGTAGAGCACATCATGACAGTAACGGAGTCTGATGATTCCTGCTTTGGATAGGGGTAGGGACGTTCAGACATATAGGTTAAAAAAGACATGCATCTGATGAAGTCGGTCTTATTCATTCCTCAGTTGATGGATCAAAGGCTTTTGGTCCAGATGACATACCAGTGGAAGCATGGAAGTGCTTAGAAGAAATGGCAGTGGAGTTTTTAACCAAGTTGTTTAATGAAATCTTGGAAAGTCAGAGGATGCCTGAGGAGTGGAGAAAGTGTTTTGGTACCTATTTTTAAAAATAAGGGTGATGTGCAGAGCTGTAGTAACTACAGAGGGATAAAACTGATCAGTCACAGCATGAAGTTATGGGAAAGAGTGGTAGAAGCTAGGTTAAGAAGGGAGGTGATGATTAGTGATCAGCAGTATGTTTTCATGTCGGGAAGGAGTGCTACAGATGCAATGTTTGCTCAGAGTGTTGGAGAAGTATACAGAAGGTCAGAAGGAGTTGCATTGTGTCTTTGTGGACTTGGAGAAAGAATATGATAGGGTGCCTAGAGAGGAGTTGTGGTATTGTATGAGAAAGTCAGGAGTGGCAGAGAAGTATGTAAGAGTGATGCAGGATATGTACGAGGGTAGTGTGACACTTTTGAAGTCTGCAGTGGGAGTGACAGATGCGTTTAAGTTGGAGGTGGGATTACTTCAAGGATCAGCTCTGAGCCCTTTCTTTGCAATGGTGATGGGACAAGTTGACAGACTAGATCAGACAGGAGGCCCCATGGACTATGATGTTTGCAGATGACTTTGTGATCTGTAGTGAGAGTAGGGACCAGGTTGAGGAGTCCCTGGAGAGTTGAAGATATGCTCTAGAGAGGAGAGGAATGAAGGTCAGCAGGACGTAGACAGAATGTATGTGAAGGAGAGAGAGGACAGAGGAATGGTGAGGATGCAGGGAGTAGAGTTGGCGAAGGTGGATGAGTTGAAGTACTTGGAATCAGCAGTTCAGAGTAATGGTAAGTGTGGAAGAGAGGTGAAGAAGAGAAGTACAG
Source organism: Protopterus annectens (assembly GCF_019279795.1). Classification (NCBI taxonomy): domain Eukaryota; kingdom Metazoa; phylum Chordata; order Ceratodontiformes; family Protopteridae; genus Protopterus; species Protopterus annectens. The sequence goes on along the minus strand of NC_056743.1, from coordinate 876,154,361 downwards.
GCAGCGTGGAATGGGGGAAGAGTGTCAGGAGTGATTTGTGACAGACTGGTACCAGTAAGAGTGAAAGGAAAGGTCTACAAGAGGGTAGTGAGACCAACTATGTTGTATGGGTTGGAGACGGTAGCAAAGTCAGAGCTGGAAGTGGCAGAGTTAAAGACGTTAAGATTTGCACTGAGTGTGACAAGGGTGGACAGGATTAGGAATCAGTATATTAGAGGGTCAGCTCAGGTTGGACGGTTTGGAGACAGAGAGGTGAGATTGCATTGGTTTGGACGTGCTGAGGTGGGATGCTGGGTATATTGGGCAAAGGATGCAAAGGACAGAGCTGCCAGGTAAGAGGAAAAGATGAAGGCCTAAGAGAAGGTTTATGGATGTGGTGAGAGGACATGCAGGTGGTTGATGTGACACAGCAATATGCAGAGGACAGGAAGAAATGGAAACAGATTTATCTGCTGTGGTGACCCCTAACGGGAACAGCCGAAAGAGAAGATGAAGCTGATGGATCTCTGATCTGGCTTGGCCACATGTATCTGTGACCCAACTCTCAAGCTCTTCCCTTTACCCATAATGCCCCAGTTACCCTGCAATACTTCAGATCTTGTTTGCTGCCATATCGCTACAGACTAGGATCCTTCTCATTGAGTTTGGGGTGTAGATTTTTGCCAGTAAGCGAGACTTTTTTTCATCTCTGCTTGTAGTTCCATCTTTCTTCATCACCTCTTCCTCTCTTACCATAGTTTGTTCTGTTGCATCCGGTGTCAAGTAAAACAAGTTATCTCACACCCTTCTCCTCCAGCCAGGTTGATACTTCAGACTTTAGGGTTGATGGCAGCAGTCATAAACTTGGTTTCTATGGCTCACTTTTATATGCACATTCTTCAGTGGACTTTAGCTGTTCAGTGGTCAGTTCTTTGGCATTCCTTGTCTTCACCTGTCAAAATCGCACAAGTTTGCAAAGACCACCTGCATTGGTGGATTCAGTTGGACCAAGTCTCTCAAGGCTGCCCTCTTGTTTTTTTCACCCCCAGAGCCGCAGTAACAACAAACACTTCCCAATTGGGGGGGGGGGTATTTCTTGGGAAGAATGGACTAAGGCACATGATCCCCAGAAGAGACCAGTTTGCACATCAGTGCCCTGGGGATGAGTGGTCCTCCTAGCTTTGCAGGCCTTTCAGGACACCCACCCTGTCTGGATAATTGCTTTTCAAACCGGCAGCATGTCTGTGGTCTGGTATATCAATAAACAGAGAGGAACCTGATCTTACCCTTTCTGGAGTGGCAGAGGAAGTGTGGAAGTGGGCAGTCTCCTCCATCTGCTTTCTTATGACAGTGCACATCTCGGGGAAATCCATATTGCTAGTGGGCAATTCTGATGCCTCCCAAACGGTCTGGCAGTTAGTGGCAGAGAGGATTTTCTGTCGGTGGGGTCAACCTTACTGTGATCTTTTTGCCTCTCCATAACAAATGCAGCAAATTCTTTGCCCTGATTCCCCCCCCCCTTTTTTTTTTTTTTTTTTACTGATTATTTCCATGATAATTTTTCCACCATTTGGAGTTTAAAATGGGGTAGAAATAAACAAAAAAAGAGAGATGGTTAAGAATTAATAGGAGTTACTTGCAGGGCTGACGAAGGTTAAAGTATTGCAGCAGAAGGGGACTCTCCCAGAACAGGAAGAGGCACAAATGTAGAGTGCTGAAGGGAAAAATAAGGGAGCATCTAAATGATATGCATGAGTTTAGAAAAACTGCGGTTAAGGAACTATTTTTGATGACTCCGGAGCACAAAAAGTTTTAGCACAACTACTTGGGCAACATAAAATAAAAAAGGTTGTTGTCAAATTTAGAGCCTATAAAAAGAAAAACAGAATTTTTTTTTAAATCTGTATAAAGTAGAGAAATGTGGAAATAGATCACAAATGGAAATATTTATGGTAGACTTAACTTTGCCAAGATTAGAGATAGATATGAGGCTCAACAACTTTAAAATTGGAGACTATGAGATAAAAACAGCGATGTATAATTAATCTTTAGGAAAATCTCCAGGAACAGATGATATTCCTGTGCAAGTTTAGAAGTTAGAAGGCATGAACTTGATAAAGATCTGGAATATTTTGTGACAGTATTTTAAAAAGAGGGGAAGCATCAACATCTTGGAAGAAAGCCGTGCTAGCTCTATTACCTGAAGACAGCAAAGACCCAGCCAGCCTAGCTTCATATAGATCCATTTCAATTTTAAACCATGATTATGAAATGTTTGTGTATACTAGCTCAAAAAATAGCAGAGATCTTGCTAAAATTGATAGTTACAGATCACTAAGGTTTTGTGGAGGGGAGACAAAAATTTAAAATATTAATAAAACAATGGTCCAGAGGGACGCATAATGCAAGAAAATACTGCTGCTGTTAGTGGGTCTTGATGCAGAGAAAACATTCAGTAGCATAAGCTGGAATTTTATGAGTAGGGCAATGAACGCATTGCATTCCCTGATATAAAAAGTTTAATTAGTAATATATATGAAGGATCAGAGGCAAGAATTAAAGTGGGGAAGGTTCCTCTCTAAGTTGTGTTTGAGCAGAGGAACCAGGCAGGGGTTTCTTCATTCCCCTTAATTTGCTTTATATTTAGAGCTATTGTCAAAGAAAAAAATGGACTCAAATGCAAGTATATAATTGATAAGGAACTCAGTAAAAGTTGGCTTTATTTGCAGATGATGATCTTTTGTACTATATAAATCCAGAAACGGATATCTCAGTGTTGTGGAACATTTTGAGACCGTTTCAAGTCTTTTGGGGTTATAAAATTAACCAACATAAAACAAAGGCTATATCCATAAGTTATATAGCTGCACTAATTTGTCCAGCAATTCCCATATTTATGGGTACACAATAGGATAAAGTATTTGGAAGTTTGGATTAGAAAGGGTTCTTTTATGGCAGGTAAGGATGTGTGGAAAGAAACTAAACAGAAGATAATAAAAATGCTGAGAGACTGGAAGATCTTGTTTGTGGATAGTAAGTTACAGGTAGGTTAAATGTTTTTCATCCTATTAGTTTTATATATAGGGGCCAGGCATATTTTTGTCAATCAGAGGAGAAGTTGTGAACAATAATAGTGTTGTAGGAATTTATCTGAGAGGAAGGGGGCAAGAGTTAAGTGGGATAAGTTCATTGTTCCAAAAGAGCAAGGTGGTTTAGAATTACCTGATGTGAAGGGATATTTTACAGCCACACAGTTAAGGCCGATCTACATAACACAAGTAGAATGTTATAGTTCAAAATGGAAAGGGATTATGAAGTGGGGGTAGAGGAAGTGGGATTTTGGATTCAGATCCTTAAGGAGGATTATAAACAGTCACACAGAATATTATATTCATAAAGTAGCAGGAAGTATTCCAAGGACTAAACTAACATGCGGTCATCTACTTTCTCAAGTAGCAGTTCAGAAAATAGGCAAGAGGGGCTGGAATTTAGTGGAGAAAACTGGCTAATGAACCAAGGTATTGGGAGCAAATAACTACAGAGGGAAAGGTAATAGAATGGGATGAGGCCAAGAAGACATGTGGACTACAGGCTAGAGACTGCCTTCCCTATCAGGGATTGGTGTCAGAGTATAAGCAAAGAGAAAGGAATAGGAGAATTTTAAAATAAAGACCTGTTCATGTAGAGTTTTTATTTGAATCTAGAGTAAAAGCTGCTGTTAAAAACATTTGCCAGTATTTGAGGAATGGGTTGGCATAATTGGCTAAGGTCTTCACCACAGGGCTAGAAAGTACAGGGTCTGATTCTGACTTCTGGTTATTGGCTAGGCTTGTGATAGTCTGCAGACTAATAGCCTGGTATTTGCCTATGAACCTATGAAAAGGGACAGTTAGCAGAGCATATGAAATGTTGCATGATGATGCTCTGTCAGAGTAGGTTAGATTATTTTGAGATGGAATGCTGGATGTAAATTACCACCACATAGTAAGGCCTTAAGTTTAATTCTGTTGGCTTCCAAAAAAGAACTTACTTGAAAATGGAAATCAAAGTCTGAACCGGCTCTATTTAAAGTATTGAATGTTATAAAAGAGAGAAAAACTGGAAGAGTATGCCTTCCAAGATGGCTGCACATTCAGTGACAGCTCAACTCTAGCTCTCCCAGTGTAAAAACAGAAACTTAGCAGAGAAAGCCAGTGGACTTTGATTTCTGGGTAAATTTCAGTAATTGGCTAGAAAGCTCACTGCCTGGATGCCAGGAAAAGACACATAGAGGACCTGTAGGACAATCAGCTGCAAAAGGTGACAAACACTGACTAGGAAAAGTATTTCAGCTGTTCAGCAAAAAGAAGTGCAAGCTCCAGTCATGGCTTCCAGTAACCAAGAGTAAGGTGTAAGGCAAGTGCATACATACCTGACTAAAGTAAATAAAACACTGATAAGAGTATATCAACTCAAACAATAGAAGATTGGAAAAATGGAAGAGGCTTTAAACATAAGGTGATAAAACTGCAAAAGTCAGAGGTTGAAATGAAGAAAAGTCTGGCTGAATACAAGACTGCACAAGAAGAGATGTTTAAAAAAAAATAGTATTAGAGGACAGGGCATGCAGGGTAAACCTGAGATTTTCTGCTGTACCAGAGAAGCTGGAAGAAACAGACTGTATTAATTTTATGAAAGCACAAATGAACAACTGGGCTGGTATTCTACCACAGGAATTGTTAATTGAAAGGGCACATTGTGTGCATGCTCCAAACCTAGCTATGGAAAACAACCTAGATCTTTAGTAGTAAAGATGCAATCTTACCAGCAAGAGTTGATTCTGATAAAACTGTGGCAGGAGGACAAAGTACTAAATGTGGGGGACACCAGAGTGTTTGTAGAAAATGACCACTGATTGTACACCAGGCAGAGGAGTAGTAAATTTATTCCATTATTCGGGGAATGTCGAGAAGCAAGCATGAGATTCAAACTGCTGTACCCAGCTATCTTCAGAATATTTTTCCTGGAGGAACAAAATTATTTTTTCATGAAGTATATGCTAAGGAAGAAATACAAAAGTTTGTCACACAAAAAGTGAGCTGTGAAACAGGAGGCTATTCTCCTTGTTCTTCCGGTAATAGACCACAGAAAGACTGAGCCAGTGAAACATTTTCCAGTGTTTCCACGGAAAATGCTTGAGGGTGGGTGGGGGAGCACAAGAGATTACTAGAAGAATCAAGAGTACATTGGAAATGAAGCAGATACAGGGTTTGGGAGATGGGATGAACAGGAATAGAACAAGAAAATCTGGAATTATTGGATTTTCTTGTACTTTGTTAAACATATAAGGGACTCTAATGTTTGGAAAATAATCAGGATAGGGGAAGAGGAGGGAGAAAGTTAACTAAGTAAAATACTTTTTCTTGATGATACTGTTTTAATAGTGCAGGATTTCTTTGTATGTAATAGTTATTTCAGTTATTTTTGGGTGTAATGGGGATACCAATGTAAATAAGTGCTCATAATTTTTTTTCTTTCTCCCTTCTCTTTTTGTTCAGTTTTAAGAAGTGTAGGCAGTGGCACTGCAATATGAAAAAAATATGGTTAAAAGAGCATGATAAAAGAAAAATGTATTTGTGTTTTTTCCCATTCTTGCAAAGAGGAATGACTGGGATAGTGCTATTAGCTTAATCTAGTTGCACGTTTTAAGAAAATGCTTTTTTCAAGTCAGCACTTTTTGTGGTTCTCATGTCTCAGTCAAGACAGTCTGATAAAGAAAAATGGCTTGGAGAAAAGGTTTTCTGAAAGCATTCAAGTGTTTTCCCAGCTGAGAGAGCTGTAAAGATAAGACAAAGCCAGACAGCATTTAATAAAACCACAGGCTGTGCCATGTGTCTTAGAGTGTCTAACCTTTATTTTAGGTTACTCTAAGTTTGTGTGGCTGTCATCTTGGAGCATTTCTTCCTATTAGGAGGCAAAACTTCGATATTTGAAGCTATACATAGTTTTTGTGTTATTATTAAGTTAATAGGTTTTGGGTGGTATTGGGGGTGTTTGTATTTTTGTCTGAGGGTTTTCATTGTCTGAGGGTTTTCAGTAAAAGAAAAAGTTCTATAAGATGTGACATAGGCTCAAATGGAGATTACAAGAAACTGTATAAAAAATTAACTTGCCAAACAGTATTTGTAACACAAAAGTTGAAACTAGGCATTTAAGAAAAAAAGCTGTTATACATAAAAGGTGGGAGTAATTTTTCAAGAATATGCTTTTTTTAATGTCTTTAAACATTAATGGTCTCACAGATAAATAGAAAAAAGAAATAGTGAACTACATTAAAAAACATAGCGTGCAAATAACTATGCTACAGGAGATGGACTTGAACTGAATATATGAATTTGAAAAATAAAGGTTTTCAGGGTGGTTATTCAGTGGAAAACCACAAAGGAAGAGAGGAGTGCTTATATTAATTACAAGAGGAACTTCGACAGTAATAGAAGAAGATAAAAAAGACAAAAATGGTAGATTTTTACTACTAAGTCGCTACTAGCAAGGGATGAGGATTACACTGGCATGTATTTATATTCCACTGAAAACTGCTATAATGGAGCTTAAGAAAATTCTGGGAGAAATAATCAGCTTTCAGCGAGGAGAATATTACTTTACATGTAGGGACTGGAATTTGATTTGCAACAGTGAAGATGTGTTGAGGGGCCCAGAAGGGAAAGTATAACAAAGGAGGGTAGATTTGTAAAGAAATTTATGAAAATATTTAGCATAGAAGATGTGAATTCAGTACTAGGAATTTGGAGTGAATTTACATAGTCCCCAAGATACAAAAACTGGGCTAGGCTAGACGGAATTTACATTTAACAGAAACATGCATTTAATTGAAGGTCTTGACACGCACCCAGTAACTATTTCAGAACATGTGCCAATAATTAAAATAAAAACGCAGGATAATGAAGTAAAAGCGAGGCACTGGTGCTTTCCCACCCATCTGTTGAAAATAAAGGAATTTAAAGAATGGGTAGTGGAAATTATTCAGGAGATATTGGAGGAGATAGAAATTTATTCTGAAAATATAGCTAGGCAGTGGGATAAAATAGGGTGGAGATAAAAGAAAGGGAGATATATGGCTAAAAAGTAGCAGGAATTATTTGGAGGGACTGACAAATTTTAGTGTTGCAAAATAGGGGGAATCTCACAGAACAAGAAGAGCAACTGCAGGATGATAAACCTAGAATAAAAAGTACCTTGATAATATACATGAGCTTAGGAAGATTGCTGTTTTAACTGTTTGATGTTATGTGATCCTATCTCGCCTACATTCTGTACTGATGGGCTCGGAGCCGATCCTCGGCTCCGACTCGGCACGCTATGCTATAGAGCGAAGCCTCTTATTGGCTGAGCTATTCTCTATCCCATGATGCACCACCGCTAATCCCCCAGATCTCGTTTGCCGCTTACAAGCTAGGACGTGGTCTCAAACTTGGCTGAGCTAAGTGCTGTTTTTTCTTAAAGTTTTCCTGTCAGGAAATTCTCTATTCTTTACCCAAAAGCTGTTTTAACAGCTATCGTTGTGTATAGTGTGTTTTTTGGTAAAATTTTGTGGTAAATTTGTGTGATTGATTAGGGAAAGGTTTCCGTTTAAGTTAGAGGGGCCTTCCCCTATTCTTTAGCGAGTTTTCTCATTTTTTTTTTAAGGAGGTCAAATACCTGTTTAAGTTAGAGGGTTCTTGGCCCTCCTTTTTGGTGTTTGTGGTACTTGTATTGTACTTGTTAATTTTGGTCTTTCTTTTAAAAAAAAAAAAAAAAAAAAAGAGGGTTTTAAAGATTTTATTATTATTAAAATCTTTGTTGTCTGACACACTGTTTTTTTCCTACTGTTTTAGTGAGTGGTTTACAGGCATTATGTCCAAAGAACATAGACCCTCAGGATTCAAGAAGTGCACGAGGTGCAATTATAAAATGTCCATCACTGATGATCACTCCTCGTGCGTGTACTGTTTAGGCGCCAAGCACCTACAGGAGTCTTGCAGCGTGTGTCACGCTTTTTCCTCCAGGGTCCTCCAAGAGAGGAAGAATAAATTAATCTTAAAAGGGCTTATCAAACCCTCCTTCGAGGAGGCCTTACCTTCCTCTTCCTCTCCAGCTAAGAAAAAGAAAGCGTCTGCTCTGACCAGCCCGTTGGAACCGACAAGTAAGAAATCTAGGCAGGCTTCTCCATCGGCTCCACAGACTTCGGAGCTGAGGGCAGAACGGTCTGCCTCGATGCCTCCAGTCTCGACTCCTCTGGTTTCGGAGCCGATGACTGGGGCTTCGAGAGGCGGGTCACCTTCATCGGCTCCACTGATTTTGGAGCCGATGAGGGTTGCCAGCTCAGACACTTCCCCCTCGGCGCCGAAGCCTCCCTCGGCACCGAGGGAAATTGTTTTGGAATCTCCCTCGGCACCGATACTGGTCGAGTCGATTCGGAGCCGGTCCCCCAGTCTTTCGGAGCCGATGGAGAAGTCTGTTCGGGCCCGATCGGTTTCCTCCCGATCTTCCAAGATGTCGGATTCGGACATCGACAGGGTGCTCCTAAGACTATTTCAGTCTCCTGTTTTCCAGAAATTAGTTTCAGCTCCAGCCCAATCGGCTTCGGAGCCGATGGCCCACCCTGTAGTTCTGGTTCCTCCTCCAACAGCCTCGGCACCGTTGGAGCCGGTGCTGGTGGAGCCGATGGAGGTTTTCGGGTTGGCTCCGACCCTTACTGTAACCCCGGCTCTCGATTCGGAGTTCGGTACACGGACCTCCTCAGTCGGCCCTGGGGGGGACGCTTCGGGACCGATGTTTTCGGTTCCAAGCCTTCCTCGGTGCGTCGGCTGCGGGGGTACCATCTGCTGTTGTGGCCACAGGGGTTGGACCTTCCCAGGACTCTGGCGGTCCGGCCTTCAGAGCCATGAGGAGTGCTTTGGCCAAATCCTCTTTGGCTACCTCCACTGTTTCACCAGTACCTTCCCTACACACGGAGACTGGGTCTTTGGTAGTCCCCCTGTCCCTAGACAGCGGAGCCCCGGTCACCCCCAGTGGGGGTCCCCCCCTCCTGGAGGTCCCTCTGAAGCTTCTTCGGAGGAACCCCCAAGGAAAAGACTGTGCAAGAGGAAGCACGTCGACTCCCCTGATGAGTCTCTCACGTCGGACACCGATCTTGATGATGCGGAGGGGTCCCCTAGGTCGTCCTCAGATGACGTCTCCTTCGCAGACATCTTGGAAGCCCTCAAACGACGAGGCGGCTGGCATTCCAAACCCCCCTCCGCTGACGAGTCTGTGTTCCTCAAGGCCTTCGGGGCTCATCCCTCCGCCTCCTGGGTGTCTCCGCCCTTCAACGAGCTCCTAGATTTGATCTGTCGAAGGGCGTGGGAACATCCAGACTCTGTGGAACCGGTGCCTGCTCACCCAAACAAGTTCTTATCAGCACCCCCAGAGAAGGAGTTTTTGACCAAAGGTGTGGCTGTAGATGCCTTGGTGGTGGCATCTGCCACCCAACAAGATGTAGCAGAGGCTTCGACGTCCGTCCATCCTCCTAATAAGGAGTCTAGGAGCATGGATCGGTACGGGAAGCGCACCCTCAGTTCAGCGGCCTTTACCTTAAGGTCCCTGAACTATTTAGCGCACTTCACTAGATTTCAGAGGGATCTGATCAAGGAGCTTTCAGATACCCTCTTGGGTAACCTACCTGAGCAGCTGGCCCAGACGGTTGGCTCTCAGTTGGCTACGCTGTCATCCATATCAAACTCGTCCATGAGGCTCATTTCATATGCAGCCGAAGGGGCGAGTAGAGCGTCGGGTACGGGTGTTGCTCTACGGAGGCAAGCCTGGCTCCGCTTGTGTCATTTTGTGGAAGCCTTTAAGTCTTCCTTTGCCAACGCTCCCTTTGATGGGTCCTCTTTGTTTGGACCCAAGGTAAAGGACACGTTGACCCGCTGCGAGCAAGAAGGTAAGACTCTGACTGCCGTAGGGGCACGATTTTCCTCTCCCTTTCGGCCTTATCCCAAGGCTAAAAGAGGAGGGAAAATGTGGTTCCGTAAGTCCCAGAAGTCTTATCCCTCGCAGCAGGACGATCCCCCTTCTAGAGGCAGAGGAGGGGGAAATTTTTCTGAAAGACGCCGTCCCAGAGGCGGCAGAGGCCCCTGCAACACTGGAGACCGCGAGTCCTTTCGTGGCTTTTCAGCCTTCCACAATCCCTGAAGGATTGCCCGACTGTGCAGCTCCGGAGCCAGTCGGGGGTCGTTTTTCGAGGCACCTAAAAGCCTGGAAGGGTATCACTCAGGACCGATGGGTGCTTCGAATCATCAAAAAAAAAAGTACACAGGCTAAGCATCCTTGGCCCAACGGCTTGCTATACGCCTTCCCCCCCAGTTCCCCTCCTTCCCAGAGTGATCCAAAAGGCGTCTCACTTGGGGAGCAAAATGATTTTGGTTGCCCCTTACTGGCCTCGTCAGGTATGGTTCCCCTATCTTCGGAAATATGCACTGGACGGTCCTTGGTTCCTAGATCAGATCCCAGACCTATTAATTCATCAGTCGGGACAACTCCATCAGTCCCTTCACACTTTGAATTTAACAGCTTGGCTCCTCCTCTTCCGACTATAGTCGGGAATCATACCTTAGACCCGGAAGTCATTCATATCTTATCCTCAGCCCACAAGTCTGCCACTAAGAAATTGTATACTAGCAAATGGAAGAGATTTGCTATTTGGGCTCAACTCCGTGGTCTGGATCACATCACTGTTCCGGTATCGGAAGTCCTGAAGTTTCTGACTTCCCTATTTAATCAAGGTTCTTCAGTCTCTACCATCAAGGTCCAATTGGCAGCTATTTCCAGTTTCCATGAATCTACAAACCCACCTTTAATGATCAACAGATTGTGTAAAACCTTCATTAAAGGTGCTCTGCTTTTACGACCTCCGATTTCTCATCCTGCTCCTCTGTGGGATCTCGATGTGGTGTTACGTGCCTTAACCTCCTCCCCCTTCAAGCCGGCAGCAAGATGTGATTTGAAATTTCTTTCTTGGAAAACCGCCTTTCTGGTCGCTATCACTTCTGCCAGAAGAGTTTCAGAACTTCAAGCTCTGTCTGTAAAACCACCGTATCTGGTTTTTCACAAAGATAGAGTATCCCTCAGGCCTGATCCATCTTTTGTCCCTAAAGTTTGTTCCAGTTTTTGCCTGCAACAGTCACTAGAACTTCCAGTTTTCTTTCCAAAGTACTCAAACAAAGCGGAATACATCTTCCACACACTGGATGTTCATAGGCAATTGCGTTTTTATTTAGACAGGACCCAACAAACACGGAAAACAGATCAGTTGTTTGTGTCCTTTTCGGATAATAAATTGGGCAAATCCATCACAAAGGTCACTATTGCCAAATGGATTAGGGACTGTATTAGTCAGGCATATTCCTCTTCTAATAAAGAGCTTACAACCTCTATCAAAGCTCACTCTACAAGAGCTATGGTTACTTCAATAGCATTCCATTCTAAGCTTGCCATTAGTGACATTTGTGCTGCGGCTACGTGGTCTTCCCCGCACACTTTCATTTCCCACTGCAAATTGGATGTGGCATCTCGGGGGCGAGCTTCATTTGGTTCCACAGTGCTCAGGAGTGTTTTCCAGTGAGCCACCCAGGATTTAGGTGCTAGGGACGCTGTCCCATCAGTACAGAATGTAGGCGAGGTAGGATCACATAACATCTTTTAGTTATGTACTTACCATAACTTTAGATGTTTGGGATCCATCTCGCCTACATTCCTAATACCCACCCTCCTTCCCCCTGCCTTGGAGATCAGAAGAGATCGGACGGTCCGAATTCTATTGTTTCATCTTGAAACATCTGGCAATGTTATATAAACAGTTGTGTGTGTGCATGAATGCGGACAAACAAGATCTGGGGGATTAGCGGTGGTGCATCCTGGGATAGAGAATAGCTCAGCCAATAAGAGGCTTTGCTGTATAGCATAGCGTGCCGAGTCGGAGCCGAGGATCGGCTCCGAGCCCATCAGTACAGAATGTAGGCGAGATGGATCCCAAACATCTAAAGTTATGGTAAGTACATAACTAAAAGTTTTTTGATAATAACTTTAGATGCAAAAACCTTTAGCACAATGACTCGGGCATCAAAGTAAAAAGGACCGTCACCAAGCTTAGGGAGCCTGTAACAAGAAAGATAACAAGGGATCCTGCAGAAATATTAGAAATTCTGTGAAAGTCTGTATAGAACAGAGAAATATGGAAATCAACAAAAGGTACAAATGAAAATGTTTACGGAAGAATTAAATACGCCAAGGTTAGAGGTAGAGGAGACTCAATTACTAACAGGATGTGAAGAGATGAGATAAAAATGGTGCTGTATTACCCATCTACAGGGAAGTCCCCAAGAAGAGATGGCATTTCTGTGGAAGATTGGAAGCTAGGAAGTTAAAAAAACTTAAAGATCTGGAAGATTTTGTTTAACAGTATTTTAAGAGGAGAAGTACGAGCATCCTGGAAGAAAGTGTTGGTAGCTGTAATACCTAAAGAGGGGGAGGATCCATTAGATCCAACTTCATACAGGCCCATTTTAACAATAAACCATGATTAAGTGTTTGTCCATAATGGCTAAAAGAATGGCAAAACTGATGCCAAAATTGATAGATACAGATCAGTTTAGTTTTGCAGAAAGGCAGCAAACTTTTGACAACATTAACAGAGCACTGATGATCCAGAGGGTGGCAGAATGTAATAAAATGCCACTGTTGTTTGGTGGGTCTTGATGCAGAGAAAGCACTTGACAGAGTAAGCTGGGACGTCATGAGCAGAGCAATGGAAGCATTTGCATTCCCTGATAAAATTATAAGGTTGATTAGGAGGATATATGAGGGATTGGGGACGAAAATTAAAGTAGGTGCGGCCCTCTCTGATGATTTCTACTTGAACAGGGGAACCAGGCCAAGGGTGTCCTCACTCCCCTTTATTTGCATTGCATTTAAAACCATTGGCAAAGAAAATAAGGGACTCAGAAATTCAAGGATATAATTGGGATGGTAGTCAAGAAAAGCTGGCTCTGTTTGCAGATGGTATTATTTTATACCTGATAAAACCAGAAATGGGGATTTCAGTGTTGTGGAACATCCTGACACAATTTCAAGTCTTTTCAGGATACAAAGTTAATGAAGCTAAAATAAAGGCAATAACTCTTAATTATGTACCCACACACAAATTGGTTCAGCGATATCCATATTTATGAGGACATGATAAAATGAAGTATTTAGAAGTATGAATTAAAATGATTCTTTTGTGGCAATTAAGGATTTTTGGGAAGAGACCAAACAAAAGATGGTACGAAAAACTGAGGAAATGGAAGCTCAGTTATATGGATATGGGTAGCAAGATACAAGCAGCTAAAATGTTTTTTAGTCTCTTTAGTCTTCCCTTTAATCTTGTATACAGGTCTGACATATTTTTATCAACCAGAAGAGAAGTTTTAGACAGCAATTAAAGAGCCGAAGGATTTTATATGGGAGGAGAGGATGGCAAGACTCAAGTGGGATAAGCTTATTTTTCCAATATATTAAGGCAGATTGGTATTAGCCGATTTGAAGGGTTTTTTCAGGGCCACACATTTAAGCTCCTACACACAAGCAGAAAACTATAATTCAAAGTGGAAAGAGATGATGAAACCGGGGGGGGGGCTCAAGTAACGAGGAGAGACTGGAATTTTGAATGCAGACCTTTAAGGAGAATAACAATAATCATACAGAGTATTATATTCATAAAGTAGCAGAAAGTATTCTTAGAACTAAGCTAACACTGGAACAGATAACAGAAATTCTGCAATTAGGGATGCAGACAATAGGCAAGGGGGGCTTGAATTTACTGGAGAAAACTAGCAACAAAGGTATTGGAAACAAATAACTAGAGAGAGAAAGGTAATAGACTGGGAAAATGCCAAGATCTTGCTTGGACTGCAGATTAGAGATTGCCTTTCCTGTCAAGGATTGATATCAGAGTATAGGCAAAGAAATAGGGGGTTTCTAAACGAAAGACCAGCACTGGTAGTATTTTTTGTGAAATCTAGAGCAGACATTGCTGTTAAGAAAGGAATAATTGAGTATATAAAATATTGCATGATAACTGTAAGAATTAATCAGAGAAGGTTAGAAAGGATTGGGAAGAGAGATTAGATAAGGAATTTGCTCAAGAAACGAGGAGAGACTGGAATTTTGAATGCAGACCTTTAAGGAGAATAACAATAATCATACAGAATATTATATTCATAAAGTAGCAGAAAGTATTCTTAGAACTAAGCTAACACTGGAATAGATAACAGAAATTCTGCAATTAGGGATGCAGACAATAGGCAAGGGGGGCTTGAATTTACTGGAGAAAACTAGCAACAAAGGTATTGGAAACAAATAACTAGAGAGAGAAAGGTAATAGACTGGGAAAATGCCAAGATCTTGCTTGGACTGCAGATTAGAGCTTGCCTTTCCTGTCAAGGATTGATATCAGAGTATAGGCAAAGAAATAGGGGGTTTCTAAACGAAAGACCAGCACTGGTAGTATTTTTTTTTTAAATCTAGAGCAGACGTTGCTGTTAAAGGAATAATTAATAGAATATATAAAATATTGCATGATAACTATAAGAATTAATCAGAGAAGGTTAGAAAGGATTGGGAAGAGAGATTAGATAAGGAATTCACAAAGAAACAAAGGGGATATATGTATGTCTATCAAATATGCAACAAAGTCTAGAAGATTTAGGATCTTTGCTTGGAAGAGTTTACATACAGTGGATATAAAAAGTTTACACACCACTATTAAAATATCAGGTTTTTGTGATATAAGAAATGAGACCACAATAAAACATTTAAAAACTTTTCCCATCTTTAATGTGACCTATAACCTGTACAATTCCGTTGAAAAACAAAAAAATCTGTTGGGGGGGGGGGGGGGGATATAAAAAATAAAAAAACGTACAATAAGCTAGTTGCATAAGTGTGCAAACCCTTAAACTATTACTTTGTTGAAGCACCTTTTGATTCAGTGACATTGTCTTCTTGGGTACACACCTGCCATCAGAGACTCTGATTAACCCCAAATAAAGTTCAGCTGTTCTAGTAGGATTTTCCTGACATTTACTCAGTTGCCTGCTACAGCAAAAGTCATGGTTGGCAGAGAGCTTACAAAAAGCATCAAAGGGATCTCATTGTTGAAAGGTATCAGTCAGGAGAAGGGTACAAAAAAATTTCCACAGCATTGGGTATACCATGGAACACAGTGAAGACGGTCATCAAAAAGTGGAGAAAATATGGGACAACAGTGAAGTTGCAAAGAACTGGATGTCCCTCCAAAATTGATGAAAAGACTTAATGAAAAGTGGTCTGGGAGGCTGCCAAGAGACCTGCAGGAATTTCTGGCAAGTGCTGGTTGTGTACTACATGTGACAACAATCTCCCGTATTCTGCATATGTCTTGGCCATGTGATAGAGTTGCAAGACGGAAACCATTTCTTAAACAGAAGAACATCCAGGCCCAGCTAAAATTTGCAAAATAATACATAGTCTCCCAAAAGCATGTGGGAAAATGTGTTCTGGTTTGATGAGACCAGGGTTGAAATTTTTGGCCACAATTCCAAAGGTACATTTGGCACAAAAATGACACTTTGCATCACCAAAAGAACACTATTCCCAAGGTGAAGCATGTTGGTGGCAATATCATGCTTTGGGTGTTTTTCTTCAGCTGGAAGTGGGGCTTTAGACAAGGTGGAGGGAATTATGGACAGTTCCAAATACCAGTCACATTTGGCCCAAAACCTTCAGGTGTCTGCTAGAAAGCTAAAGATGAAGAGGAATTTCACCTTTCAACACAACAGTGACCCTAAGCATACATCCAAATCAACAAAAGAATGGCTTTACCAGAAGATTAAAGTTTTAGAATGGCCTAGCCGGAGCCCGGACCTAAATCCAATAGAAAATCTGTGGGGTGACCTGAAGAGGGTTGTGCACAAGAGTTGCCCTCACATTCTGACAGATGTGGAGCATTTTTGCAAGGAAGAGTGGGAAAATATTGCCAAGTCAAGATGTGCCATGCTGATAGACTCCTACTCAGAAAGACTGAATGCTGCAATTAAATCAAAGGGTGCTTCAACAAAGTATTAGTTTAAGGGTGTGCACACTTATGCAACCAGCTTATTGTATGTTTTTTTTATTCTTTGTTTTGCAATTGAATTGTACAGGATATATGTCACATTAAAGGTGGGAGAAGTTTTGGAATGATTTATTGTGGTCTCATTTTTTTATATCACAAAAACCTGGCATTTAACTGGGTGTAAACGTTTTATATCCACTGTAGTTATTTTTATACCCCAAGTAGACTCCAAAGAATTTTTTCTTGGGTAGACCTCAAATGTTGGAGATGTGACTGGGAAGAAAGAGGTAACTGGAAACATATTTTCTGGAAGTGTAATGAGTTGGCAGACTTTAAAGGTTCCCTGCAGAGACTGCTCTGTCAGAGATACTTGGCGAGCAGATTGGTGTAACTAAGGAAATTAATTTTTTTGAGCTATGATAACAGAATTGGAATTGCCTACACTTAGGCCTTGCTGAGTGTAATTATGATGGCAGCCAAAAAAGCAATTACTAGAAAATGGAAATCAAAGTCTAAACCAACTTTACTAGAAGTAGCGAAGATAGTAACAGAGATAAAACAACTGGAATTGGGATCTTTAGAAAAAAAGGTAGGAGCAAATTACATAGGAAAAAATGGGAATTGTGGGATCAATACATAGAGGAGGAACGAGTTTTAAAAGAAGGCAGGATTTGAATGAGCTATGTGATGTTTGACGGTGACTGGATATATTACAAGTGATATAAACTGTTTGCAGCTACAGTTGTCAGTGTGCTTTGTAATGTATAATTGTAATGAAGTTGTCAGTATGGCTTATTTGCATTTGTATAAATGTAAGATTGTCATATGTACTAATTTAATAAAGGTTTCTTTAAAAAAAGACTGGAAGAGGATCTATAGTAAAAGGGAAGGAGCAAATTATGTGAAATAAGTTTACAGAGGCAATGCATGCAGAATAGTATTCAGTTGTGAGGTTTAAGGGATTACAGGAATTCAGCAATTCATGTAATGTTGGACTGTTGATGCTTACGCTATATCACATCTTTGTATGTAAATGAAAAAAAATAATATGATTTGTTTTCTGTTAATGTATGTGTGTCTGTCTTAAGTGATAATTTAATAAAGTTTTTTAAAAAATGAAGATTCTGCAATGGGATAAAGTTTACCGATCAGTGCGTCATTCACTCCCTTCGTTGAAGGCAGTCAAAGGCTACAGTGGTGGAACGACCTTAAGAATTGGCGTCAGACTTCCCTTTACCAAACTGATTCCAAAGGTAATAGTAACCACATATGTGCCTCCTGTGGGTGGGTGGGGGCTAGGGGGCCACTGTATGTACAAGGTTCATGGACGACAGAAGATGTTGCCTTGTTCTTGATTATGACAGTTCTCATAGCATTACAGGCATTTCATAAAGTGTTCCCTCTGGATACATTTTCTACACAGTTGAACAGAATGGCAGTAGTATGGTACATCTCTAAGCAAGAGAGAACCCTATCTCATCCTTTGCTGAGAAGTCATGAGACTGTGGGAATGGGTGTTGGGTTTGTGCCACTTTAAAGCAATTCACATACTGGGGACGTCCATTCTAATTGCTGATAAAGTGAGCAAATAGATTCTGCTTCCCCACAAATAGTCTCTCAATGCCAAAATGTTCAACAGTATATCCAAGAAATGAGGATAACCTTGTTGTAATAGTTTTGCTTCATCATTCAGCACTGTCAGTGTAACTCTTCCAGAAGGGCAGTCGCCAAGAGATGGTGTTCTGCCTTGATTGGCCCTCCAGGTCTCCTTTCTGCCTTCTCTTAGCTTCTGCTGATTGCCAGACTCATGAAGAAAGCCAAAGAGTGCAAGGTCAAGCTCATTATCATTCTTATAGTACCATTCTGGCTTTTGTCAGAGTTGGTTTCGCTTGCTGTAGCCTCATTTGAAGAAGAGACCTCTATTTCTTCCACAGAACCCCCTCTTTAGTGACTCTTTCATCCACAATGTCTCACCTGAACATTCAGTCCCTCAATCAAACTGCTTGGTTTCCCCAATTCCCATGAGGCCCAGGGACCATCAGTTCCTCTTTGATGTGGTAGAATTCATTAAGGCATCTCAAGAATTCTGCCAAAAAGATATGGAAGGGTAAATGGAAAAAGTTTTCTTTTTGTGGCCTGAAAAGAGACATTTCCATTACAGGAGGCTCTAACCTTCACTGAGTTTAAAAAAAAAAAAAAAAAAAAAAAAAGGGGAGGGGGCTAGCTTTTCTTTTGCCAAAGTTCATTTGTCAATTATCTCTTTTTCTTGAAACCTTTTCATATTATTTGTTGGGTGCAAATAGATTTTGTAAAGCCTTCCTTAAAGGTGGTCTTCCATGACACCCCCTTAACAAGACCAATACCAACTTGGGATATAAATTTCATATTTGATACCTTGAGAACGTTTTGAGCCAGACCACTACATGGATATTAAATTTCTTTTTCTTGGAAGATGGCTTTTTTTTGGTAGCCATTACTTCGAGAAGGCGGATTTCCAAGCCTCAGGCTTTGTCTTCACAATTTTCATACTTTTTCCATAAGGGCAGTCTCTCTTGGAAGCATACTGTCCTTTCTTTTAAAAGTTTAAGTTTTTTGGGATCCAGACATTTTTTATTTCACATTTTT